>NW_010549533.1:38704-94967 GCF_000687285.1 Phaethon lepturus | reverse complement strand
GCGTCTGTGCCGGTGAAGGTTTCGGCGCGCTCCGGCATCGCTTGGTTACAGGCAGAACAAAGCTTTAAATCCAGTCCTCCACCTGGAGAACACTGGGCGGGTAGGGAGCAAACACCCGGGTCTGGGAGGGGGCCCAGGGCACGCCGAGGGTGGGAAAAGTGCAATATTTGTGTCCACCGCTGTGCACTGACCCCGGCGTGGCCCTTGGGGGTTGGGTTTGGGTGCAGAAACGTCACCCTCGCCAGAGGAGGGCATGCTGTGAGGAGCAGGGGACGTCTGATGCTTGCCCCCGGCTCTGCCGGTACCCCACAAGAACGCTGGCCGCATTTTGGGGGACAGCTGTGTGACAGGACCTGTCCCCAGCCCGGCCCAGGGCATCGGTGGGTTTGCTGGTGGGACACATAGCATCCAATTCACTTTGCGAGCAGTGGTGAAGACCTCGTTTCCCAGGAGACTGGGACATCACAGCAGCATTAAACATTTTTTTTGCAGTTCTTTGCTTTTATCGGGGTGAGCAGGGGGTGTGCGGAGGTGGGGGGGGCCAGGCGTGCCGGTGGGGCACGCGGCGTGAGGGGCTCTGCCGAGCCGGGGGGACCTGACACGGGACCTGATGGACCCGAAAACTTGACACTCGTGTATTGTAGGCTGCTCTGTAACCGAGGAAGTTGTCTGTGTAGATATAGAAATGATTAATGTACATGTCTCGTGCCTATGGATATTGTCAGTGTACCGTGTGTGTAGCTGCCCAGCGGAAGAGCTGGTGCTGCACCTGAATCATGTATCCTACTTTAATCAATAAATATGATTTATTTTTTATGTGGAAAGGCTCTGGGGTGTGAGATGGCGATTTGTTTTTCATGAGGCAGGTGTAAAACTACCTGGCAGGGCCCGGGCCAGGTGTGGAGCAGGTCTGGGGGTCTCCACGGGGGAACTCTGCTGTGCCGGGCTGGATGGGGCAGTGGTGTGGCATTAATGCCAGTGGACATGCTACAGCTTTTGGGACTCATCTCTATCTTTTTTTTCTTTTTTTTTTTAAATCTCTCTTCATTTTTCCTTTTTGCAAATACCACCCAAGTACAAGGGCTTGGGGAAGAGGGGCATCTGTGGGAGAGCAGGAGCATACAAGTCTTCCCCCTCTGCTGAGGGTTTTGAATAAAAGCGTTTCAGCTTTGCTGCTCTGAAAATTATAATTTTTCTTCTGAATGCATTTGTACAAGTAGGTTGTTGGCAGAGCATTTATGGGCTCACTGAGCTTGGATCTTCTCTCTGCCCCACCAAAGCTGTACCTTGGCTTCTTGGCTGTGTCCTGGGACCCAGCAGCCTGGTTTATGCCGAAAGTGGGGCTGCAGCTGAAAAAAAGAGCCTCGCATGTGCCGGTGGCAGCGTGGTGGATGCTGACCTGCTGCTGATCTGCCCGAGAGATCAAAGGAGCAAAAGGCAGCCCACGCTCGGAGACGGCCGGGCGCCACGCCAGCATCGCTGCAGCTCGGCTTATCCTCACGCTGCTGAATAATTCATGCCATTGCAGTGCGTCAGTAGTGGGGCTGTTTGGGAAATCAGTGCTAAAAGAAGCCAATCTCTTGAAGCTGCGGCAGAAAAGTCTCCTTAATGTGTGCAGACTGATGGGGAGCTTGGTCCCCAGAGGGGGGTCTGAGGCCACCTGAACCCCAGGGCAGGAGGAGTGGCTGAGCACAGGCAGCTCCTGGTGGTCGTGGTATTGTGCTGGTTTTGGCTGGGATAGGGTTAATTTTCTTCACAGCAGCTAGTATGGGGCTGTGTTTTGGATCTGTGCTGAAAACAGTGTTGATTACACAGGGATGTTTTAGTTATTGCTGAGCAGTGCTTACACAGAGTCAAGGCCTTTTCTGTTCCTCACCCCACCAGCGAGCAGGCTGGGGGGCACAAGAAGTTGGAAGGGGACACAGCTGGGACAGCTGACCCCAGCTGACCAAAGGGACATTCCATACCATATGATATGCTCAGCATATAAAGTGGGGGGAAGAAGAAGGAAGAGGGGGATACATCTGGAGCAACGGCATTTGTCTTCCCAAGTCACTGTTACACACGACGGAGCCCGGCTTTCCTGGAGATGGCTGAACCCCTGCCTGCCCACGGGAAGTGGTGAATGAATTCCTTGTTTTGCTTCGCTTGTGTGCGCGGCTTTTGCTTTACCTCTTGAACTGTCTTCATCTCAACCCATGAGTTTTCTCATTTTTACTCTTCCAATTCTCTCCCCCATCCCACCCGGATGGAGTGAGCGAGCGGCTGCGTGGGGCTTCCTTGCTGTCTGGGGTTAAACCACGGGAGTCCTTCTGCTTGAAGAATTCAAGATAACAACACATTTGATTGGAATGTGCTAGATTGAATTTATAGCTGTTATTGCTGTTTAGCTATTAATTGACAGGCTCCTGTGCTTGCCATGGGTTTGCTTGCCTCACTGTATGTTAGTCTAACGCTCATTAGTGGCTGCTTTTTGCTTTCGCTGCTTGCTGTACTGCTGTACTGCTTATCACTGACTCTGCGGTGCCGGGGAACATTTTGATAAGAGCAATGGCGATGCGGCTGGGCTGGCAGATGGCCAGAGCATCGCTGCTGTTTCTGTGCTGCTGTACTGGACAGCTTGGAGCTCCAGTGTGAACTTGGGTCAAAGGGACTGTGACCTGTGGATGAGTCCACGTGGGAGCAGAACATCCTGAAGTGTCTGTGGCTGTGGATAAACTGCTGCTGTTTCTGTGCTGCTGTACTGGACAGCTTGGAGCTCCAGTGTGAACTTGGGTCAAAGGGACTGTGACCTGTGGATGAGTCCACGTGGGAGCAGAACATCCTGAAGTGTCTGTGGCTGTGGATAAACTTATGTCCGAGCAGGAACATGCCAAAGCATCTCAAAGCATCTGCGGCCATGGTTATGTCTGTGCCGCAGCAGGTATACTTCTGAAGGGATTGTGGCCCAAGGGTAAGTCCATGCTGGAGAAGGTACACCTCGAAGCATCTGTGGCTGTGCATGAGGTCATGCTGGAGTACCTCAAAGTGTGTGGCCATGGATAAGCCCACGACAGAGCAGGTACTTCCCTGGAGGGACTGCAGCCATGGGTAAGACCAGGTTGGACCAGGTTTCCTTCTGAAGGGACTGTAGCTGTAGGTAAGGCCACGCTGGAGCAGCTATACCTCTGGAGGTGTTGTGGCCCATGGATAAGGCCACGCTGGAACAGGCGCACCTCAAAGCGACTGTGGCTGTGGATAAGTTTATGCCACAGCAGGTATACTCCTGGAGAGACTGTGGCGCATAGATAAGGCTCCAGTTGGAGCAGGTACACCCCTAAGGGACTGCAGTCTGTGGATAAATCCAAGCTGGAGCAGAGGCAAAGGGAGGAGTTCATTGCAAAATTAAACCCACTGGTCTGGTCCAGAGGGGCCAGGGGTGGAGATTGTAACAGAAATACCTTTAAATTGTTGTAGTCCATGATTTGAGTTGTATGTTACAGGAATTACTATAGCAGGAACCACCTGAACCAGTGGAGGACAAGCCTTACAAGAAGCAGGGCAAGTGCAGCAGTGACCTGACCTGACCTGGCTTTGGTGCCCAGTAACTCCATGCAACACACCACCTCGCCTGTCCTGAGTGACCACCGTAAGGGATGGAGCCCAAAGTTGTGGACTAAACGGACTCAGTCGACATTTTGTGGACATTTGTGGACATTTTACAGGGGTGGTCCATAGATTAGGGGAATGATGTCTGTGTATTGTATCAAAGGGTGGGAAGGGGGGTGGTAATGAGAATGTATTGGATAGTGTGGGACCTGAGCCCATCCCCCCGTGGGGGAGTGAGCGAGTGGCTGCCTGGTGCTTGGTTGCTGGCTGGGGTTAAACCATGACAAGTATTTCTGACCGTGGAGAGTCACCATGGCTGGATCCATGGCCATCCTTTCTTCCAAGGGTTGCACCCGTTCCATGAAATGGCTTTGCTGAGGCTGCCCCTTCCCAGGTGTCACTTAGTAAAGCATCGTTTCCGTTGCCCTTGCCCTTCCTTGCCAAACCGAGGCGACCCCAGGGACTTAAAAGTCAAAAAGTCTAAAGGAAAATACCACCACTGTTATTTGTGCTGCTTCTGATGCTGGGAAGAATAATTTGAGTTTGCCTTATGGGAAAAAGTGGTGGATGTTGCTGAGAAACTGTGGCACTCTTGGAGCAAGGGTGGGAAGCCGGGAGAGTGACAGCCTGGGCACCCCTTGGAAACCTCCCCAGACCCTGACCCACCAGCAGTGGTGGGTCCCTGCTGTGTCACCACTTGTGCCAGGGCTCGTGCCACCCCACTCCTGAAAGTGCCAGAGAGCTAAGGCACAAACTGGGGTTTATGAGCAGAAAACAGGGGCAGAGCAGGTGAACCCCATCATTTCCTTTGGCCATAAGAAAATACTGCTCCCCCAGCAAGCCTGGGGATGGCAGGCTCTTCACAACATCCCCTTGGCACGCAGCGGGGTGAGTCTGCTGCAGGGACCTGTCTGCGTTTAGAATTTTATTAAAAATAGCCACAGGGAGCTACAAAGCTCACAAGCCCATCCTGGCAGAGGAAAGTCGAGCTGGGGACCTGCACAAGTGTAGCCAAGTGCTCCCTCCGCTGGCTTTAATGTGGGATTAACCCCAGCTGTGGTGGGGTTGCAGGGCTGGGGTGGGAGGGCTGGCCATGCCAGGTGATGCTCGTCCTGCGGCCAGCAGTTCAGGCAAGAGGGTGGCCATCCTGCTCTTCCCTTCTCAGCTTCTCTGCATGGTGAGCCCCTCTCGAGCTGGCAGGTAGGATGCTGTGGGATCCCTGGGGTTTTTTGGAGAGTGGGGTGAGTCCTTGGCTTGGGATGTGGAGCTGATGGCAGGATTTGCATTGGTTGTGTGGTCAGACTGGGGGTTTGGAGCAGCGTGCTGTGTGTGGTACTGGTGGGTTTCCCTTCTCCTGCTGCTTGTGCTGCTCCTGCCCAGAGGCAGCCCCGGTTCTGGGTCTGGCAGAGATGGCACCGTGCTCTGCCTACAAAGTGCTTTAGAGTTGTAGGGTAATTGAGGCTGGCAGGGACCTTGGGGAGGTCTCTCCTCCAACCTGAAGCAACTTTTGGAATTACAAAAAAAAGTTCTTTTTACTCACACCTCTTCCAGGATCTCTCCTGTGTTTCTCCATGCAACCCACTGATGTCTGAGCTTAGAAATGCTGTGCCCAAATTAATATGCAGGGTTTGTGCTCTTTTAGGATGAAGGTGTTGAGGGGGGTTTAGGAAGCAAAACCAAACAGCTAAAATATCAGTCCTAATTCAGGCAGGGACTGATTTCTGCCGAGCAGAGCTGGCTCTCAAAGGAGGAGGCTGTATTCCCTTGCAAACCTTGGGGTAATTCAGGGCCTGGGCCAGCTGTGGGGCTGGTTCCAATCTGTATCTGGGCTGTCCAGTGAGAACGTCCTCGTGTGTCCCAAATACAGTCCCCTTTCCCTGATTTTGGTCCCAGGAGGGAATGTGAATAGCAGTTTTTTTCACATCTGTTGGTTGTCCAGGCCAAGCATCTCTATTTGGGCATCCCAAGCCTCCCCGTGTTTGTGCTCTTTCTTCTGTGCCCTCCCTCAGTTCTGCACTAAAGGACCCAGCAGTTGAAAGCCAAAAAGTTGAGGCTTGGGTCAATAAGCGCTGGGAGAGTGGTTTCTGGGATGGAGTTGGTGGGATGTGTAATACTGATGATGTTGTGTGGTGGGTGTTTAAGACTCTGAGATATCCCTTCACCAGTGCCTGGGAGTGCTGCTGTTTGGATGGGTCCTCCTGAACCTCCCAGGCACAACCCTGGTGTGTTCCTAGTGCTGCTGCAGCAAAAATGCAATGACAGCATTTCAGGAAATGCCTCTTTTTTTGTTTTCATCTGGGGAGAATGAGCAAACAGGAGATTTTGCACATCTTTGCTCTCAGGAGCAACAAATGAGGAACAGGTAAACTGGGGCTGCATGAATTTACCTTCCCACCCTGCCGGCATGGGGAGCCGGGCGGCTCACCAGCCTTCCGCAGCTTCTCGTCCTTGAAGATGGAGACAATGACCGAGCTGTTGCCCAGGGTGTCACCTGCAATGGTGACAATGAGCGTGAGGGTGAGCACCCGGGTGGGGTGGTGTGTCCGCCGCCCCACGCTCTGCTCTGCACCGCGCTGGGGCTGTACGGGGCTGGCAGATGCTCCAGGCTGTGACCCATGGAAGAGGAAGGGGAGTGGGGAGGAAACATCCCTCCAAGCCCGTCCCCAAAGTTTGCAGCTCATGGGACTTGCCTGCTTCCTCCTTCCCCCCAGGAACTCTCCTTTGCCCTTGTGCACCTCCCGGGTGTGCTTTCGGGTCACTGCCCGCATCCCAGCTGCTGGGGTCCCGGGGCAGTCCTTGGCTAGCCAAGCTCCGTCATGGTCAGCAAGAGCTCAGCGTTGCCCACTTCTGCTCCGGGAGCATCTGCTAAACCAATGCCCTTTATCTGTGGCATCAGGCCTTGCAAAATGCCCTTCTGCCTTGGTGTGGGGCTGGCCCTGAGTGATCCCCTTTGGGGGCATGGGTGGCAGAGCTGGGGGCTGCTGGAGGAGCAGCCTGTGGCCGGGGTCCTGCCTCTCCCCTGAGCAGGCTGATCTCCTGCAGGGGATGCAGAGGCACTGCCCCAGGCGGGGGTGGTCCCACTCATCGGTCACTGCTGGGGTCATTTGGCCCCCTACAGAAGTTGGCCCTTGGAGGCACTGGTCCCCCCATTGCCATCTCCGTGGTGATACCTCGTGACATCACTGACACTCAAAGCATTGCTGAGCTTTAGTAATGCCAGCAGCTGTGGCTGGGGAAACTCTGAGATGGATCCTGCTCTCTGGCTGGCGGCGAGCCCCTCCAGAGGCGGCTGCCCAGTGTGCGTGAGGCAGTGACGGCGGTGACGAGCCTGGGGTTTTTGGTGGGGAAAAAACCTGTCGAAGTGCATGAGAGCTCTGCAAGGTAAACCAGGCCGTGCTCTGGGGGGGTGGCTGGTGGCCCTGATGCCCAGGGCATGCTCTGGCAGGGGAGTGGGGCTGTGGGCAGGTGCTGGGTGTTTTGGGGACTTCTCTGCAGATGTGCTTGAGCTGGGTGTGTTTTCCAGGCTAACTGGGTGACAGTCATCTCCTTAAGGGCTGTGGCTTTACTGCCAGACATAAGATGAATTTCTGTTTTCCTAAGTGTGTTTGGCTGGGGATGGAAGTCAAGGCAGCACTTGGCTTTGGATCCCTTCAGCCCCTTTGCTACTGAGCTAACAGATACGGGAGGCTTGCGCCTTCCCAAAGCGAGGCAGGCTGCCTTGGGTCTGCCTCCTTCCTCTAGCCCTTATAGGATCCTCAAAGATGTGTTGAACTTGCTGTCTTGGTATTTCTCTGAAGACTCAAGAGTCTGGGAGTGCTGGTGTCCAAAATAAGCTGTTATTCCCCAGGCTGCCCTTGCCTGGAACTAGGCAGGGAAGCCCTATTTACAAGGGAATCCCTGAGTTATTCAATAAAATCATTATAGTAAAAAAATCCAAACTCTTTTAATACTTTCCAAAAATCAACAATAAAATAGTTACATGAACCAACCAAAGAAAACCTCTCATGAAAAAACGATACATTTCCAAGCACAAGGACATACAGGCAAACCCACGCTCAATAGCGTCGGTGCCCCATCTCGGGTAGGAGATGCCACGTGGTGCTGGCCAGTCTTTCTGGGATACGTTGAGGAGCCCCAGCTGGGCAGCAGGACCCTGTACTGCTGTGTTTAGCATGGGACCATGACAGCCATGGGGACACGTCTGTGCTTGTGTCCTCAGGGCAGGGTCTCCCTTACTCCTGCGAGTGCAGCCCGACTGGGCAGGGGTCTTGCTTTGCTGCTAGCTGCACTGGTTTGAGTCTGTGGGCGGCTCCTGGTGCAACAAAGCTTGTTGCTTGGTTTTTCTACAGAAATTAACTCTTTATTTTCTTGGACTTCTGTTTGGCCAAGTGAGGGACATGCTGATGGGACCAGCTGCATTCCCTCATCTCTCTCCCTGTGTTGGGGAGCAGACATGGAAGAGGGCTTGCACCAGCCGATCCATTTCACTGGGCAAACTGTTGGCTCAATGCAAGACCTCTGAGCCAGAGCTGGGGGCAGGGAGCCTCTGCTATCCCACCGGGGGCACTCCCAGGCTGTGCATCACTAGTCCTTTCGCACCTTCACCACCACAACTGCTGCCATGCCTGCAGTGCTTGCCTTCTTCCTCCTCCTCCTCATCCCCGTGGCCAGGGAGCCTGGGGTGGGAGAAGGTGGCACGCTGCGGTCCTGCGCGGTGTCGGAGGAAGTCCCCTTGGCAAGGAGGCAGGTTTAGTCATTGGCATCCCAGGAACATCCTCCATGTCCCGGCAGTGGCTGGAGCATTTCCCCTCCATTTGCAGCAGGAGCACCATGGAAGGCAGTGGAGGGAAAGATCCAGCCAAATTACAACCCAGCCGTGCAGGGTGAGATGCTGCAAGCTGGGGGGGGACACGTAAGCCTCCCTTCGGTGGCACGTGCCAGCCCCCTGCACACTGTTCTGCGTGGAGATGCGCTTCTCATCTCGAGGACGAGCCCTCTGTTAAAACATCACCTCCTCGCAGCTCCCGTAGTCACTCTCCACCATGTCAGAGCCCTCGTAGTTGGGGGGTGGAAGGGGCTGGGCTCGGATGGTGGGCTGGTGGCCCACCTCGCAGTCCGCATAGGAGGGCTGGGCCACGCTCAGGCGCATGCTCACCCGCTTGTAGCCGGGGTCGGGCTGGTACGGGATGCCCTCGCCCTGCACCAGCTGGGCTGGGTAGTAGCTGATGGCCGTATATTCGTTCTGGCATTGAGATGCTCCCATGTCCACGGAGCTGAGTGGCAAGAAGTCCTCCAGGTTCTGGTTGCTGTAGCGGGGTGGGATGGGGGCCCGCTTGTTGCTCTGGTCCAGCGGGAAGGGAAAGCCCCCGTAAAGAGCGACCGGCTCAGCATCTGCTGGTGGAGGGGGTGGTGGAGGGAGAGGAGGGTGGGAGGAGGATGCAGGAGGGCCTTGAATGATCTCGTAGTGGGAATATTCCTGGACATCTGATGACAGGTACCGGGGGGGCCAGTAAGTTGTTTCTGCTGGGTAGACTGAAATAAAATAGAGTTGCGTTAGATGCAGTTCAAGCTGTTGTTTTCCCCCTCTTGCCCTTCCGCTAATGCATTCTGTAGACTCTGAGCCTGCAGGAGGTGTGGCAGACCAGGGAAGAGAGGAGACATGAGGGCAGGGGACTTGTAGTTGCTGCTTTGGGAATTGAGGGGACCTGAGGGCACCCCTGGCTGTGCCAGGGCAGTGTTCCCACCGGCACATCCCCTGCTCTAGCACCCAAAAGACAGACTTCATCATGCCACCTGGATGCGAGAAGCTTGCATGATGAAGGGATGGGGGCAGAGAAAGTGATCCACTGGATCTCTCCCTTTCCCCGTAGTTACTCTGGTGAACTCTCTTCTAACAGCAACCTTTGGTAATGAACTCCTGCAAGGGGAGAAAGCCGTAACCTTGCTGTCCGGAGCTGTGCAAGGTGTTTCCCTGAGGGTGTGATCCCTCTGCAGAGGAGCGTTGATGCAAATGTCTCCACTAAAACTCACACTGACTTTTAGGTTCTTAGTTTTTTACCCTTGGCTTCATTGTTCTCTTTTATAGGGTCTTTTGACCTAGGATGTGTGGGAATCGAGGCTATGCATTAATGGTTTCCTGGTTGGTTGTGTATGAGACTGAGCAGCTTAAAGCTGAAAACTGGGATGTACTGGTGAGCAGGGAGGGAAAAGCCAATAAAGGACCTATAGTAGGGCTTGGGCAGCATTTGCCTGTGCTTTGCTTGGCTTTAACCAATGCTGTTGGTCCCTCAAATTTGCAAACCCTTGATCCACTTCACAGAGGGAAGAGGGGTGTGTAAGAGCAAGAAAAAGCTGTGGCTACTGACCCATATCCTCTCTGGCCCAGGTGCACTTGATGAAGGACTCATTGTCAGAGTTGGATGGGGGGGCAGCGGGGGGCAGGTTGGGTGCCACGCTGCACACGATAGTGCCCCGGTGCTTTGGGGCGTTGGCCGAGTTGAAGGTGACGAACTCCGGCGTGCTGGTGTGTTTGCGCTGCTCTGGTGTGGCCCGGTCCAGGTTGTTGTGTGCTGCATCGCTGAGGATGTTGAGTTCGATGGGTGGCACGGCTTGGGTGCCCACACCTACACTCTTGGAGAACTCGCTTTTGGAGAGCAGGTCAGGGTCCTCCCGAGCCACGGGCTTATGTGCCTTGGCTCGGTGACAGTAGCGCTTGCGGATGAGCACAAAGGCCACGGCCAGGATCACCAGCCCCAGCACGCCAGCCACGATCTCCGCGATCTCCTCAGGGCCCACTGCCCACTGCGTGGGCACGATGGCGGGGGTGATGATGGGCTGCGTGCAGTAGTCCCCCTGGTAATCCGATGGGCAGATGCAATGGATGGAGCCCTGGTTGCTCACACAGCGCCCTGCGTTTCGGCATGGGTTGTCTTGGCACTCTTCAGCCAGCTTCTCACACCTGTGGTGAGGACAGGGTGGAGAAGACCACTGTTAGCCTGGGGATACAGCTAAAACTGTGTAATCCTATTCCCAACTCTGACTTACACCAGCCAAAGATGCTCCATCCTTCTCTACTTTCCCTCTCTTGCTAGACTCATGCTACCTGCCTCTCCTGGCAGATGACTGTGATCCTTGAGTATAAAATGGCACTTTTCAGGAGACCATGCTTTACAGGATGGTCCTGTTTTTCAGTGATAGGCAACAAATTAAAATGGGGGGGTCCCTGCCTCAGAGGAGTATTTGGAGTTTCTAGGACTAAGGCTGCATAGAGACATGCTCCCATCCTGTTAAATTAGGGAGCCCAGGATCACTCTTAGATGTGTTCACCTCTTATGAAGTCTCATGTGTCCTCCAGGCTCTGTGGGGTCTCAGGGTGATCTGTGGGTGTCTGCAGGTTGCAGCAAATATTTGAGGAACATATAGCCTGAGAAGTGGTGAATGGGCATACTGGTAGGAGAGGCTTTTTTGGCATTTTATGAAGCATCTCCAAAACTGAGACTGAATTTCTGATTCTCTGTCCTGCTCTACCCCACACAACCTAAATATTCCCCAACAATACAGGGTACCTTTCCTTCCAACAGTGATGATCTCCCCATGCTAGGGAGAATATGCAATGCTTTGTTGCCTTTCCTTCATTTTTTTTTTTTTCCTTGCTGCTGAACAAACTCTGTGAAGTTTGGGCTCCTCTTGTTTCTTAATCAGTGTTTTAGGATGTGTGAGCTGGTGTGTGCAACATGCACCCACAGGCTCTGGCTGGACGACCAGTGATTTCGGATATTACACTGCCACCTAATGCTCAGCTGCATACTTTTATTCCAAGAGTTGCACAAATAATTTCTGCCTTTGCATTGATTCAAAGGACCGGTGTTCATTCTGGCTAAGGCGGAAGGATGAACTGAACGTGATGCTGTTTGAGCCTGTGCAGGGCAGCTCTCATCAGGCTGGGCAGGGGGCTTGGAGGGGGTGCGTGGCTGCGGCGGGTAACGCTGAGCAGCACAGCAGCCTCTGGGCCTGGGTTAATTCTCTAGCTGCAGATATCTGGCAAGTGTGCACTGACATTTCATATATGGGAAATGTATCCAAGCTGTAACGCTGCTGGCAAGAACTTCAAAGTGATATGAACTGTAGGGTTCAGGGCCAAAGCCAGACACTCCAACACCCCGTGATAACGGGGATCTGTAGGTTATCTGACAGGAGAGGGGGAATGGCATCCTGCACCTGCTTTTCAGCGTAGCTCACTATCCTGAGCTGAGCTTTGAATGGGATGAATCATGCCTGTGACCTGGGACAGAAATTCCGCTGGACAAGCCCTGCAGAGCTGGTCATGGGCAGAAGCAGCCCCTGTAGCACCCAGGGTGGGTGTCCCAGCTACTCGGGAGGCAGCAGCTCACAACTGTGCTAGCCAGCCTCCCCCCAGCCTCAGGGCATCCTCCTGCCTCCCACTGCAGTGCCTGCCCATGCCCTGCTCCCAGGCAGCCCTGGCCTCAAGGAGGATGCCACCGTCGCAGCCAAGCTCAGCACAGACCGCAGGGAGGAGCAGCATGTGGGGAGAGACTCTGCCCTTGCACGGAGAGGCTTTGAACCCGCACCAAGCGTAACATCTGCAGGCATTCAAAGCATCTGTGAGGAGAGGAGATTTTTTCTTTTTTTTTTTTTTTTTTTTTTCCTCCAGCTCAGAGGAGGTGGGCACAGAGAGGCAACGACCACATGAGGCAGAGCTATTTATGCCCTGGTCTGCTCAGCTCTGCCTTTGGACACTTCCCTGCTGCAGTTGTCAAGTACACGCAATATACACTTAAACCCAGAGTGTCTGGTGCGCTCCAGAAACGTGCAATGCTCATTGGCAGAGATGAGGTTTTCATGGGAGATCACCTGGCCCGAAGCTTGCCCAGACCTTACCTTTCGCCCAGGTACCAGTCAGGGCAGTGGCAGGGGTAGCCAGTGGCGGAGAGGCTGCAGGTTCCCCCGTGCAGGCAGGGCTTGGACTCGCAGGGACTGTCCCCTAGCTCACAGCGCTCGCCAGAAAACAGCCCGGGGCAGATGCAGGTGTAACCTGGAGAGGGTGAGAGAGTGCCATGAGGAGACTGTATCTGGATGGCAGAACTAGCAAGAGCAGGGAGGAGCAGTGCCTGGTGCTGGTGGCACCCACAGAGGCCTCAATCCGGCTACCTGGGCATAGGTACTTGCTGCCGCAGAGGTGCTGTTGGGCACCCAAGCCACCCACGGAGGGCTGGTGGGTACATTACGGGACCTGGAGCAGTTGCGGGAGGCTGGCTGGCCACGATGGGGCAATGCAATGGCTATTTAAGCAACAAGTCAAGCCTGTCCTCTCCTGACACAGACTGTCTCCTTCCAGGGGTGTATTCGGGGCACAGCTTTATTGCACGGAGAAGCTGGGGGACAAATTCAGGTTAAAGGAAGGGGAGCCTGGCTGGCTGATTCACAGTTTCTGACTCTGCTAAATGCAATCCTCTGTAACTTATTGTTCTCTGAAGTCTTTGGTCCTGCGAGTTCTCGTGGTATGAAGCGCCTGTCTCAACATGTCAGGTTTCTCTTGCCTACGGGAGGTGTCTGGTCGCAGCCAGAGAGAAACCCGGGGACTCGGAGGGGGCTGCTGCTGTTTGTGTTTTTGGCTGCTGTTTAGTGTAGCCCTAAGCATGGGAATGTCCCTGGCTGTGCCGAGCTCCTGCTAGTCACTCGGTGCCGTGTGGGAAGTTCAGAGCTTCTATCTTGCAGCGTGCTTGAAAAGTCTTTGCCACTCGTCCACAAGCTAAACATCCCTGTGTTAGAGCACAGGCTGAACAAATGCAGACCTGTTTCCACATGCGTGTTAGTGGTTGTACAGCAAGGACGTGCTGACACTCGTGCAGCAGGTGCTGGACATGGCATGTAGGGCTATGTGTGCCCAAACACACGTGTGCCTGGATGCGGGGTTTCACATGTGTTTGCACCTGTGGTCCTGAGCGCTGTGGTTGATGTGGCGGCTGGTCTGGCTTTGACCTTTTCCGCACAGATGTGTTCTCATGCGGCCACGTGGCTTACCTGGGCTCGCTTGCACAGACGTGTCTTTGCCTGTGCATGTAATCCCACGCCTGACATCCCTGGGCAGAGCTTTGCATAAACTCGTGCTGCATGCCCGTGGTCTCCAGGACTGAGCCCGCAATGCTCAAGGAAGCCAAACACCCAGGATAACCTCACAAACTAAACGTCCCTTGAGCAACCCCTTCCCTGCAGCCGCGTCCTGCGTGTTTCTGCCTGGGGCCACGTCCCACAGGCTCTTTCCTGGGCAGTTGGGCCATTTGCAGGAGAAGTTGATCACCTTGGAAGGAAACTATGGGGAGGGCACTGGATAATTATTAGATTACGAGTGAGGGAATGATTTTCCTCCTTCCTCCTCCCATTGTACGCTCTCTGCAAAGCAAGCAAGTGGATGTCTTGACTTAGAGCAGAGATGAGTTTTCACCTCGTGGCTTTGAGCCCCTTTCAGCTCAGCCGGAGGGGTTTTCTGTGCGGAGGGTCTCGAGAGTAAGGCTGAGGCGCAAGTGCCAGCAGGGCTAACTGTTTGGTTTGGGTGCAGCTCGTGTCAAACAAGTTCACCTGAGCCAGGCAGCTGCTGAGTCGACAGGGCTGGGAATCTTGTTCCCAGAGGCTGCGGGCAGGGCAGGAGGAGGTGTGCTCCCTCCTCCGTCCCTGCTTGCTTGCTGGGCAGGGTGTGGGCTTTGGCAATGGCCCTGAAGAGCAGAGAGCTGCGGGAGGAGCTCCTGCCCCACGCAGCAGCCTGGAGAGCACCTCTCCGCCCCAAGGAAGGGCCAAAGCGCAGATGGCAACTGTCTTGATAGGCAGGGTGTTATGGGGCGCAGCCCCACTGTGCTGGAAGCTGGGACTTGGGTGTAGGGCAGTGACACAAGGGTGGACATCGCTGGGAGCAGTTCCTCTCCCTGAGGGCACTGCAAACCAGCCCTGTCCCTGTAATACAGCTTGAGGCAGGGAGACCCTCTGATGGAAGGAACGGGGCAGTGGTGAGACTGTTTTGGGAAAAGCTTGGTACCAAACCTCTGTTGAGCATGTGCACCCCATACTAGCCTGAGACTCTTGGATTTGAGCTTACGGTTTTCCCATATCCCTTCCCATAGCCTCGGGGAGTCACTGACTGCAGTGGGAATAGACCAAGATCTTCGCTTGTTTCTGCCCAGATACCATCGCTGCATGATCCCATCTTGCCCCAATTCCAGCCTTGCTAATGGCTCCTTAAGCAAAGAGGATGCAGAGGGGTGGGTGGAATTTCTATTTGCATGTGAGTTTTTGGCAACGCTGTGCTCTCCTAGGTCATGCACACTCCTTAGAAACACCCTCCTGCCCTTTGGGCCATGGTCTGCCGATGAGAGCCAGGATGATGATCTCATACCCCCCAGCTGCTGCTGCAAGGAGTCAGCTATCACTTGAGGTCCCCCAGGACAGGGGACCTCTGATTCTTCTCTGGAGTAGCCCCTCACATAGGGATGAATGAAGCCCTCCCCTCACTGCTTATTGCTCCGTGTGGGATATTCACATACCTCCTCCATGAGTTTCAGAGCACATCCCGTTGTTGAGGCATGGGTTGCTGCTGCAGGCACCGGTGGGGGAGCAACACTGCTTTATTCCCACCTCCTCCATGACTTCCTTTGATTGCCCTTTCCCGGGCAGGAGAACCACTTCTCTGCCATTGATTGCAACCACATCCAGGCAACCCCTGAACCCTCGTGTGACTCTCTGGGACTGGAGCAGCTGCCGGAGGCCCCCAAAAAGCAAGTCTCGTCTGCCCTGGGAGATGCTACAGGATGCTGGCAGCTGGAGAGAGGCGTTGCCCAGTCCATCGATGAGCAGGCGGACAGATGTGTTCTTCACCTCCAGGAAGACCGAGTGCCACTCGCCGTCACTCACAAAACGTGAGGAGGAGAGGTTCCCAGTGTAGTTCCCCCGGCAGCTGTACCCAAGTTGAGGCACTCCATTAACAATCTGCAAAACACATCCCAGAAGTCACGGTTAGCTGTGATACAGGTGGCTGCTGTTCATGGAGGCTTTCAACACTTCTCCTGCCGCTTGTTCCTCTCTCTCCCTGCCTAAGCATTGAGAGTCAAGATGAACCCCAACTTTCAGACTCCAAGAATTACCAGCTAGGCAAATGCAGCCCCTTTTACCCATGCTAAGCTTTGCATGGATCAATTAAAGTATGTTTACGTGACTGCAACCTCCTCTATTTTGCAAAACATCCTCATCTCTCGCACAACTTCACCCATGGACCTTCCCTGCAACCTTTGACCAGTGTGTGGGGAGGGAAGTTAATCTTTCCACATAACAGGGTGCAGAGCCATGTGTTCTTACTCCTGCAGCTGCTCACCCCTTTTGCCCCCTTCATGAGCCTAACTGGAGCCCTAGTATTCAGACTATCCATAACTCCATCACCAATCACAGGTGGACTTTTGTTTTGCGCCATGTGGCCTTTATTCTGTTCTCACTGTCTCATTAGTGATGGGGAAGGTGCTGGAGCAGTTTTCCCTTTGGCATGGTTGAGGGTGCTGAAAGGACCTTAGTGAGGAGGAGCATGAGCACCTTTCTCTGGAAGAGTTGGGAGGCAGAGAAAGGAATTGCTGCTGTATCCAGCTCCTAACCAGCATACTGAAAAGCCAGGCTAAAGCTGCTGATGGGTGCTGTAATCCAATCCTTGATCTCCAGCAGATGGGAGGGAGACATTATATTGAACTTCTAAAAGTGAACCACACCAGTGTCTTCTGCATTAAACTCGGATGTCAGAAATTCTTATTTATGGCCCAAGATTCATTTATAAAGCTCATATGGAGGAAGGAGAAAGGAAAGGTTAGCTGTGCTGTTTCAGGGTGAAGTTGGGGTAAACCCCTCTTTCACCTTTTTCCCTCCAGTGCTTTGTTGATAAAACCTCTCTCTCATAGAAACCAAGAGCCTATGGAGAAGGAGAACAGAGATGGAATGAAACATTCATGGAAAGCCTGCAGATCTTGCTATGTAACATCGAGCAATTCATCCCAGGCAAAAGAGATCTCCATGGGGCATTGGAGACTGTGAGGAGTGGTAATCCTTGGAAAAGGCTAGAAGAGGAGGAGTGATTATGGGGTATGCTGAACTCTAGAGGAACCTACATATGATGTGATGGGGCTACTCTGGAGGAGTTAAAAGCAGAGCAGGACAGCAGTCCTAGAGAAGTCCATGGTATAAATAAATCTCAGTGGGAGGGGAGAGCAACTGCTGAAGGAAGGAAGAACTAGATGCAGCTGGCACACGCCATGGAAGGGCCTCAGGGCAACATGTGTGTAAATCTCTGCACAATTGGCAAGCACGCCAGAGAACTTTGTCACTTCACTTCATCTGGAGGAACACGATTTCCCTTCAGATGGGTCTGTAGATTTGGCTTATCAATTTCTGGGGCTGGGAGAGAGTTGAGAACTCAATTCCCTGGAGCAAGAACGACAGGCTGCCAAGCCTTTCCCAGCTTGCCTGGTTTGCCATCCTCTTGCTGCACCCAATTTCTGAATATTGGGAGAGCTCAGGGATTGGAATGGCGATGGTATGCATGTCCTTGGGAGAACTTACACTCACAAAATCTACAAACTATCAGTTATGATTCTTTCAAAGCTTTGGCTCATACCTAGAATACTGCAGTCCACAAAGCTTGAAATCTTGAGGGACGACTATAGTTTTTTCAGGCCAGAAGGTCTAGAAAAGGTTTGATCTCCAAGATATTGTTAATAAAGTGAGTCAGGGAAGAAATGATTCACAGTCAACTTTATGGTGGAGGCTTTATGAATGTTTCCTATGGAAAAGCTTGTGGAGACATCTGGATACAGGACATCAGGGGACACTGAACTCCATCAATAATGAATCTTTTCTACCTTGACTCTGTGTGTTAGGACTGGCTCAGTAGAACTTCCTGCCATCTGATCCTTTCTGAGCACCATCCTGAGTGCTGGACTTCTGCTTGAACTACTTGGTGACTCTCCTTCCAAGAGACAGGGCAGAAAGCTAGAGAGCCTTTTTGAGAGGCTAAGTTTTTCTCATCAGCCCTTTAAAACACAGCTTAAAGTCACTTTCAGAGATGGGTACAGGACATATGGATGATGTTTCTCTGCTCTTGCTCTTAAGGCACGATGGCTGTGGTAGCAGGAGCTTGCAATATGTACTATAGGCCGGTCCCTGGGCGTTGGCTGCTCTGCAGCTCCCTGTCTGTGTGGGTATTTTATAACTGTGGAAAGAAAAGTATTTCAAAATAGGAAGATGGGGTTGTGAAACCATGAGAAGGGATGAGGGAATTCAGGGACAGGATGAACACTTCCGGGTAGGTTACAGTGTGTAGATCTCAACTTGATTAGTCTCAGGGACAAATCCCTGTAAGCTGGTAAGTATGTCTTATGATCTTGGTCTCCAATTAGGCAGATTTTAATTGAGGAGGAATACACAAAAACTCTATTCTTTAGTCATCTACTGCTTTTCTCCTGTTGCCAAAGTGGAAGAAGGAGATGATCTTTGAATGCTGAGTTGATTCATGTGGAACCAAAGGAGGAAAGTGATCAGACTGAAATGTTCCTGGCTCTGCATGTGTCTTGAACAGTGAAACCACCCAAAGAAAGTGGTTGAAAAGAGTGGGGGGTTGAGAAATAACATTTAAGACTCTTGTTTTTTCTGTTCTCTCTATTACTGTAAAGGACCTTTAATCTGAAGTCCGTTTGATTAGATGCATGTGCTCTGGTGCAGGTAAAGACTGGTGATATCATTCCCATTCTCAGAGGTCACCTGTGCCCTCCTCATCTCTATTGTGTTACCCCAACCTTCTAGCCCAATGTGGCTGCCTCCTCTTGGTGGCCTTAAGATTGAGCCATAATGTGTTCTGGCAAATGGTTTGTGTGGTCATTGGGAGTCTGACTCTGCTGCTACAGTCTGGTGGGAGGTTTTGCCCTTTGCTACAGTGGAAGCAGACCGGTCTGGGGAAGATTCCACCTGGTAAATTCTTTGCCTTGAGAAGTGTCATATAAGAGAGGAATGGAGAAGCAAACTGTAAGGAAAAAATGATGATGTAGATCTATGATATGCTGCCTTCAAGCCAGAGACTAGTATGTGTATTTGCAGATGTAAAAAATGATTCACTAGGTTTGGTTGCAGCAATTGCCAAACTGTGTTTGGCTCTCACTTGGTCTTCCCAAGTCTTATATTTTAGCTAGAGGAATTACTAAGGGTACATAGTATTGTATCTTCTTTCCACGATTCCTTTCCCCAAAATGGTAGGTGTCTCTTATGCTGTAAAAAAAAATCCCCACGCATTGCAATACATACCTCCAAAGTGGCATGGTCAGTCCCATTAGCGTAGAACATGACAGCGTGCAGCTGGTGGGTCTTCAGGCGAAAGTGCATGTGCCAGGAGCCGATCTGTGAGTGCTGGTACCAAATGTAGCTGTGGCCCCCAAACCTCACAGCCGTTCCTGGAAGAAGAATAAATGAAAGGTCTCATCTTTGTCATGCTTTGAGACTATGGACTGTATCAACCCTTGCCTCTTTTTGCCAGCCTGACACCATAACTGTCCAGGAACAGTCCCATCCATGGCAACCCATGGGGCACTGCATCTGCCACAGCTCCCATTCGGAGCTCCCAGTTTTTTTCATATGTACTCAACTGTAAAACAACCCTGCAATAGCAGTCTGGCTATTTCTATCCTATAGTACCTCCAAGGTGCCCCCAGTGTGGTCTACAGCATCCATTTCCTCACCTTTAGTAACTCTTTATGTTATTCTATGGTATCCTCCTACCATTCCTACCCAAGTAATGCTAACCTCTATCCCTGCACCTCCATTTATTTCTGGAAGTATTCTAGAGTGATTAAAACAGATATGCTTTATTTGCCTTTCCTCAAATTTATCTGTCAGTCTGTATTTTGCTGACTCTAGGATCAACACAGGAGCTCAAAGATTGAAATTCTGATACTGAGCTTCATTATCTGCTAGGTATGAGTGACTTTTCCCAATGACATGGATAGATGTTGCTGTTATTTAATGAAATGCTATAAGAGATTAATAAATAAAAAAGACTCAGTGAAACTTAGACTAAGTGAAGCTCTAAGAGTTTAGATTTGGCTTTGAAATAGCAGGCAGAATTGCTGGTCATTGGGACAACTTAATTCCATGGAAAGTCCAGGTGCTTTACAGTGCACTGAAGGAAAACACAATATGCCCAGGTTTACAGTGTGAGGTGCTACCAGGAAGGATTGCTCACCATTGCAAGAACAGATTTGCTCCAAGGTGTGCCGTGGGGTGAGGACACTGAGTCGGGCTGTGCTGTAAGTAGACATCATGCCTGGATCCAGCTGAATGGTTTCCTTGCAGACACGGTGGGTGCAATCTGGCCCATGACATGGCACATGAATTGCCTTCTTCATCCGGAGACCGACAAGTTGGTCCATCTCCCCAGCTGACACAGTGATCTTATTCGCAAGGACCCGAGGCTCATACAAGGAGCCGTGTGGCTCTCCAACAGCCAAGAGCAGGTCCACTCCATCAGAGGTAGCTGCAGGCTGTAAGCTGGCCATGTGGATGTTTTGGCGCCGAGTGACAAGGATGTTTCCCAGAAATCTCTGCAAGTTGCGCCAATGGTCCCCCACAAACTCCTCAGGGGAGATGTGGCGGAAGTGTAGCACCACTGCCTTGTCCAAGGCCTCCTGTGTGAAGCACCACACATGGACGTTGACGGTGGTGGTGGCTACGAATGTACCATCGCTGACTGTCACATTCAGAAGATAGTGGCCATTGGGAAGCTTGTCCCCAGCAATGATCTTCCCATCTGCAGCCCCAACGGAGAAAAGCCCCTCCTGGGGCACTTCTGCCACCAAAGTGTACACCAGCGTGTCATGGGGGTCTCGGTCCGTGGCATGGATCTTGCCCAGAACGCCACCTCGGAAGGCTTCCTCATTGGTGGTGATGAATATTTCCAGGGGAAGGGCTGAGGGGGCATACTGGCTCTGCTCAGTCACTTGGATATTTATAAATGCAGAAGAGGACAGGGGAGGGATACCGCTGTCAGAGACCTGTCAAGGAAAACAGAAGGATCCGTTATAGCCACATGCTGACTTACTGTCACCTCGCCTGACTTAGATAGACTGATAATGTCTTGCGAAGGAAAGTGCCTTGCAGGTAGCGATGGGTGGAAACTGGTTGGGAAATAAAGAAAGAATGGGAAAAATTTGCAGCACTGTTGGACCTCTGCCTGGCCCCAGGGAAATGACAGCATGCCTTCCAGCACGAAGACTGACTGAAGCCTTCTGTTAGCAGTGGGGTTGCACTCATTTCCGTGTGCGCTCATCAGCAGCTGAGGCACACCTGAGTGGCTCTGATTTCCTGAGGATTAATCATCTTTAGTGATGCTGCCAATCTTTGGGGTTCGATGTGTAACTGAGCGTACAAAGATATAAAGCAGTTACGCACATCAACACATTTGCTCACCTTCCAGACTATTTAAGCCTGTATCCCACCTCTGACAATGTCTGTCTAGTGTGAGTCAAGGAACCTCAAAATAGAAAAATGCGAATAATCAGATTATAGGATAAGTTTCTCCCTAATCTTAGGCTGTTAGTTATTGAGGTTTATAATATATAGTACCTAGCTTTTAGAACAACTACCATTACTGAAGACATATATACTTTACATGTTATTATCCTGTTGTTTGTACTGGACTTCCCTTACTGAAAAATAATTAATTCACTCTTCAACAATAGAAATCCTCTTTGAAGAGGAATTTAAACCACTTCTTAAATGACATGGATAATTGGAGAAAGTTTGTAGGACCAGATCCAGATCTCACTTTAAACTGGAAGTCACTAGAATGATGCTGGGAAAAGCATCTGCCCAAGGAAACTGCTGACAGAGTGTTTCTCATGATATCAAGGAAGAAGTTGGCCTCCAGCTTCTTGTGGGCAGACTGTGTGGAGAAATGAGCTCTGGAGCTGGCTCCAAGCTGCACTATTTGTGCCTGGATTGGATTTCTCCAAAGCCAGAGATGTTTCTATCCAGATATGCCATCCTAATCTAATTTTGTTACTACTAAATCTGGCTGGGGAATTCAGATACTAGAACAGTAAGGCAGGCTCTACCTGGACTTGTAACAGGTACTGTTCTTTCATTCTTCTGTTCAGGACAGATGATGTCACCAGCAGACCATCTTGGGTGACATCAAAAGCCTTCCCATCATTGCCCTGGGTGATCTGGAATGAATACGGTGGTCCATTTTCTGGGGAGTCTCTGTCGCTCATAATCAGTTCCAGGACGCTTGTACCCATGGGAGCATTCTCCTGAAATGGGGAAAGATGCTAGTGGCGAAAGGCAAGCACAGAGAAAAGGTCCAGGGGAACCCACAGTGCCCCTAGAGCTGCTGATCAGGAACAGGGTAACAAATCCCATACCCCACGTGAATCTCGGGTGCACACAGACTGAGACTCTTGCCAGCAATGGCAGAGACTCAGTGGTGACAAGGGACTCCCTTTCATGGCATTACATGTGCAGCTGCTAAGTGCAGTTGAGCTGGCGCCATTGCTTTCTCCTTGAGTCATGTCAGCACAGGAGCAGATGAAAGCATGTTTTGTGTGTGCTTCTTTCTGAGTAGCTATAAGTGTTATGAGTCCAAGTGACCACTGGACTGCATCCAGCAGACATGACGATACTTGACCCTGTACTTGGGTCTGCTCTTTATGTTGTGGTGTAGACATAGACAATTGCAAGGCAGAAGGGGGCTGCTAGTCAGGCTTGGAAGGTGTGAAATGCTCTGCACTCACTGTACTGAAAGGCCAGGAGGTGCCCAAAGCTATTGGAAAGAGAAAATGGCATCTGTTGGCAGAATATCTGTCCCTGCAGATGCTACCAGTTCTTTGTGGAAGTGAGCACAAAGCAATAGCATGCTTCTTCACTGACTCACCCCTTTGCTCCAACAGCAGCCCATGCAAGAGTACCTTAGTACCGTGAGATGGACTGGGAGAACAAACCGTCTCCCAGCTTACCTGTACCACCACACTGTAGTTGAGCTGGAAGAAGCGAGGAGGGTTGTCATTGACATCAGACACATGGACACGCACAGCAACATCACTGAACTGAGCAGGGTGACCGTTGTCTGTGGCTCGAACTGTCAGGGAATAGCTGGGGATCTGGAGGATTTATAGTGTATGTTTACTTGGAGAAATAGAGGAATGGTGGCTTTTTCACATTGAAGTTTTACTCTGCTGCAGCTTGTGAAAATGCTTGAGGCCATGCATTGCACCATAGCAATAGCTTTGCTCTTGACTAAGGCTCTCCATCCATAAATCTCAAAGCACGTTGCTGAAGAAAATTAGCCTCACAATAGTTGAAAAGAATGGAAACAACTTGCCAAAGATGGATGAGACCAAGCTGGGCAAACATCTGTCCATAGTGGTTTGAGCTGCTTGCTTTATGATTGTCCAGATGACCTTTCCATTTCCTCCCCACACCTATTTTCTATAATGCTTTGATGCAGAGAAGCAGAAACCAACCATGCTGGTTTCCCGTTTGGGGCTGACTCTCACCCAGCCAGCTTGAAGCACCAGTGGAGCAGACCACAGCCCAGAGCTGTGAGCACTGAAGGCTATATTGCCCTCCCTAAAGCCCAGCCTTCCTACAGCAGTATGTGTGAGTCTAGAAAATGAATGAATGAAAGACTTGCCTTCTGCTTATGGTATTATGAGTAGATCATTCAGAAAACAGGAGGTAGCTGAATATACTGTGCTCCCCCAGTCTTTTTGGGCACATCTGTTTTAGACTTCCTGTCCCCATTTTATTGAACTTACCTCCTCCCTGTCCAGATGCTTGGCAATGCTGATCTGCCCATTTTTGGGCTGAATGGCAAAGTGTCCCAGTGGGTTCCCTCCCACGATTGAATAGGTGATCTGGTTGTTCATTGCTCCATCCAAGTCATCAGCTGACACCTGTTAGGAGGAAAAAAAAGCTAGGCCTCCTGGCCCAAAAAAGCCTTGCAATGGAGGAATGGGGGCAGGACCTCCTTGTCACTTAAGGATACTGGTTTGCACTTGCCTCAAATGAGGAAGAAGGGGGAAGTTGGTTTACATAAATGTTATTCATTAGGTTTTTTTCAAGACAAAACTCAAAGCTACAACAATGCCTTTATCATTGTCTCTTTCCTGACTTTACCACCCTTGTAATGGTAACACCAGCTGAGCAGGGAACTCGACATGGGTATGCCTTGGGCTCCACTATTCTGCCCAAGGAATCCTCTGCCTTCCTCAGGTTGCAAGGGTATTGGCCTTCTGCAGGCATGTTAACTCTCTTGGGAGGTCCTCAAAGCTCCTGACCCCCCCCTTAGGCATCTCAAGCTTCCACTTAAAGATGTCTTCTAAGGCAAAGTGCTGTCTCTGTCTATGGAGTGTCAGGAATTCTGGCAATCATCCCTTTTTAAAGTGATGTTTAATTCTTAGATGTTGAATGTTACAAACTCACTGATATGGCTGTGTCCAAGGAAAAGTAAAGTGCAAAAGAAGAGTAAAAATGCATAGCACAAGTAAAAGAATAGGTAAAGACATCTGGCCCGGTTCATAATCATACCGTGAGGATGGTTTCTCCAATTGCAGCATCCTCCCGGATATCAGCAAAGTAAGGGTCTTGGATGAACTCTGGTGCATGGTCATTAATGTCAGTTATGTTGATGACCACCATGGTCACATCGCTGAGAGAAGCTGAGCCCTTCCTTGTTCCCTCGATGGATAAGTAATACTCGTGACTCGCTTCAAAGTCCAGGCTCCCATTTATGTATAAGGTACCTGCATTGGCAGATGGATAGAAAACAACAGAAGATGCTTGAATGAATGGCACATGAGATTTCTTGGAATACTGGAGACATACTGAGATGATTGCCAAACTGCCAGCTGAAAAGGTGCTGTTGACCTAGCTTTGACTGGTTAAATCAGGATATTGAAAGACATGGCATCACATAAACCAAAATATAATTGAGATGATTCTGCCATAACCTGCCTTATTCTGGTAGCAAGTGTTTGAAGAGATGAAATAAACTCTCATTCTGGAAGGTATCCAGGAATCTTGATTGGAGGAGATCTGGGACAAAATAAGATCAGAGCCGAACAGCTCTATTGAAAGCTGTGACCAAGGCAGTAGTAGGACATCACTGAACTGTGTCACAGGCAGGATGAAAAGGTGTGAGATGTAGATGCAGAGTTGTACAAGAGAAACAGATGTGTGTCAAGATGCTGTGATTTGTAAGTGAGGCTTGGGATGCAACACAGAAAGGAGGACGCTGTTAATCTCAAAAAAAGAGCGAGGAACAGGGACTAGAGACATAAAGTGAAAGAAAAAAAAAAAAGGACAGAATGTGCCTGTGTACTTCAATGAATGCTTTCCTGAGTTCAGCACTGAAAAAGTCACAAAATTATTCTCTGGAAATGACACTGTTCTGTGTCTTTTAAAATGTACAAACTCATAAGAAGATTGGTGCAGAAAAGTTAGCAAAAGCCTTGGGGACAGAGAAGCTGAGGAAGGAACTGTGGATGAGGATGATACAGCCAAGGGCAGAAAGCTGTTGATGACGCAGCCAAAGGCTTATTTCAGGGATATCATTGGCTTTCCGATAACAGCTCTTATCAGATCACTGTGCAAACAGAGCAGTGCTTTATTTGGCTAGTAAACCTGGCTCAACACCTGCTCATGGTTAATAGATTGGTATTACCCGCATTCATTGAGTGCTACCTAATAAACCTGTCTGCTACCCTGGGCTAAAGGTTCCATGTGAGATTAAGATGGAGAGATTTTTTAAAAATGAAATCAACTTCTGCATTTTGAAGTGGAAATATTTCCCCATCTTGTTCTCCATGTATTCCTCATTCCTGTGAACCCATCTCAGATTACAGACACATAATAGGAATCTTTCCATCAATTTCAATAAGAGTTGGATCACGCTTTAAGTGACTTGGCTGGCAAAATTTAGGGTAGAAGAGAAGACTGTATGCCTACCCTTGTGCTGGCTAAAGACAGAGGAGAGCAGAAGTGCAAGCCAAATGAAGAAGAACTAGAGAAGACGTATACAAGGACAGACTTTGATGTTGGGTCCACCTGGACCTGCTTGGGCATGACACCACCTTACCTGTGTTTGAGTTGAGCTGAAATTTCCCATGGTCGTTGCCATTCACAATTTCATACTTGATCTCTGTGTTTTCTGAATTGTCCCTTGTCAATGCTGACAAGTTGAGGACCTCTGTACCTACGGCCACATCTTCTTTTACCATGGCCACATATTCAGGGGCCAGGAAAACTGGCAGATACTCATTTAGATCCACAACAGACACAGTGACAGTGCCGAGAGCAGAGAGGGGCTCTGGGGTGCCCCGGTCAGTAGCACAGACTGTCAACTCAAATGCCGAGTGCTGGGAATCCTTCAGAGGCTTTTCCAGGCGGATCACCCCTGTGGTTTCCTCGATTGAAAAGTGTCCATCGGCAGAGTCAGGGAGAGAATAGACCACCTCAGCGTTGAGACCTGGAAGGATAAGGTACAGGCTGCGTTTAATTCATGGGTAGGAATGCTGCAGTTTTAATTATTATTTTTTTTAATCCATTAGAACTATGTGTACCTAAATAACCTTACATTTCTAGGAAAAATGGAGGCTGTGTGAACATCAACTGTGCTCCTGTCCATCTGGAGGTTCAGACATTTAGTCACCCTCACCATCATCCATCAGCATCACCTGTCTGTATTTACTAGTGCTTCCGATTTTTAATTCCCTTGGTTTTAAACTTCATTTCCCTTCATATCTGCTTCTAAAACAGATAAATATGATCTTGCTTCTCTGTTAATGTAAATTCAGTCTTTGCTTGAGAGATTTATTAAAAGCTCCTTTCTTAGGAGCTTTACCTATGTTTCTGAAAATCTTTGTGTCTTCAGAAGGACCTTTTCATCCATATAACCTACCCCATCCAGATCTAAAGCTCCTTTTTTCCTTACTACGCTCATTCTTGATCTCCATCTTTGATAAATTTTCTGTCCAGTTTGGATCCCAGACAAACCGTGTGTCAGCTTGCACCATGCATCATGGTTACAGCTACTGAGCGTGTTCTTGAAGTCTGCCTTTGCTGGTATTGAACTTCCTACAAGGTCACAAAAACTCTGATGCCAACCTGCTAGTCAAGAACATGTCAGTGATGAGATCCAGGCACATCTTCGCCAAGATTCAATCATCTATGTCCATCGCTGCAGCCCTTCCCTAGGTTTCAAAGGTTTCTATTAAGGATGAAGGATGAACTCTACTAAAAATTAAATCCCATTCTGACTCACCTTCATCAAGGTCCCTGGCAGCAACCACGGCGATGGGTGTCTTTGTTGTAGTGTTGTCAAAAACAGCCACGGCGCAGTGACTGGGGAAGAATCTCGGTGCATTGTCATTTGTATCCTCTATGATCAGCATTATATCTGCCTGGCAGGAGCGGCCTCCACCATCAGTTGCTTTGGCAACAAGATGGTATGTAGGTTTCTGTTCACGGTCGAGAGGTGCAGATGTGGTCAGTTCCCCTGTTGGAAAGAACAGGAGATGGTTTTGTCTTCTGCAACTGCAGCCTAGGACAGTTCAGAGAGCTTCAAGCATGCTACCTTCCTGGATGCACCATGGGAGACAACAGACTGAGTTTGAAGAGCGTTTGTAATCCAGCTAATAGTGGTGGAGTGTCCACACCACATTGCTTGGGGCTGTTCTCAGATCGCTGCCAGCCAGTGCCCTGGCAGGGCTTGGCACGGGAAGTCCTGCGAGTCGCGCAGGGATGCGTGACTTCATGTGAGGGATGCCGTCATGGGATAAATGTGCTCATAAATAAATTGTACTTCTAAACACTTTTATAAACCCTGCTGCATTAAACTTTCTGTGTTGTAATGAACCCCAAGTGATCTCTAGAATGATCATCGTGTCTTTTTGGAAAGGAGGGAACCTTTGGACAAATATACTGTCCCAAGACCAGATAAGAGTTTAGAACTTAGGTCTTTGGCTCAAGCCAGCACTGTAATACTTGCTGATCACTCCTCCTTGAGACCTGGCTGTTAGCAGCAGTGTCTGCCCTTCGTTTTAACAATGCTAATGCCAACATCTGTGAAGAAAGCTAGCAGGAAGATGCAGAGCTCACTCTCCTACACTGTATTGCAATAAACCTGCCTGTTTGGAATCCCCTCCCAGCTTGGGGGAACTGGAATGAACAGTCCTTTTGCTTTCTCAAGAGGAGATAAGTGTTGAGCTATTCTGGGAGCTGGCATTTGTTGGGAGTGGATGAGAAAGAAGATAAAAGCATCCCACTTCCCAGCTCTCACCTGTATGTGGGCCCAGCCGGAACTCCTCTGCGCCAGGACCATGGAGGCTGTACGTTATCTGAGCGTTGCTGCCAATGTCAGGGTCGGTTGCTGTTATTTTCAAAATGAAAAGACCCGGCAGAGCATCTTCAGAGACTCTCCCAGTATAGAATAGCTGTCAAGGACAGAAGGTGTCATTGGTATCTAAACCATCTCCAAAATACCTTCATCTTGTATGGGGAGGAATGAACTAGAAGAAGCTTCGTAGAGAAGAACAAACCATGTGGTTTACAGGGGCACAAGATGTGCCTCCCATTGCTGGCTGCTGAGGTGTGGACTGGGACCAGTGAGCTCATTTCACACAAGCCTTTGAATCTCCTTTGGGAAGCAACCACTTCTGTTCTTTCTCACCATGGGTAACATCCATACCAGCGATCAGCTCTCTACAATAACAAATCTCCTGATGGGAATCTCTCAGCTTAGCAGGATATAAAACTCTGTAATTTACATGCCCCTACCCAGGAGGCTTCCTGGCATTGTTTATCTCCAAAAATTATCCTTCATAATGCTTAGGTGCTCACTTACTGCTGGCAAACATGCTTGGAGGCTAGATTTAATGTTCTTGCTTGACATGCAGCTTAATTAAAATTGCTAAGCATAATCAAAGCAACAGGATCGTGTGAGAAGAATTATGACAAGCCAAACCCTCTTAACATACTCTTTCTGTTCTTTCTTCCTTGCTGTTATGTTTTCTCCTTCCCAGCCACTCCCCTTGTGCTCCCAATGTCCCAGAACAGTTGCCTTACCTGGCCGCACTCAGGGCTGTTGTCATTGATATCCAGAACAAAAATCTCCACTTCAGTGGTAGCCTGAAATTTCCCATCGGAGGCCATAACCTTCAGGAGATATTTCTCTGTATCTTCTCTGTCCAGAGGTTTCTTGGAAGAAATAGTCCATTCTCCCTCGATTTGGTTAACTGTGAACTGTCCTAGTACATCTCCTTCTAGAAGGGGGCAAGAGGCAAGGAAAAGAGGCATTTACTGAGTACTGAAAATCAGAAGTGGTAAGGGAAGGGGATATAGGTGTGTCCACTGGTGGTCCTTTAGGAGAGCTGAAGGACTTGCAGTGGTGATGCAGAGAGGGCATTTGTGGTGTATCAGCTAGCCGGGGAACATTTGGTATGCCTCCCTGCACAGCTGAGAAATACCCTGCCTGTTCCTTTTTTTCACTGTCTGCATATTACACTGGGGAGACAAATGGGCTGGAAGGAGGAAACACCTCCCGATTGCAAAAATGTCTCAGTAATGTTCTGCAGATGTGCATATTCATTGCCTCAAAACCACATTGTCTCACCTTCCCAAAGCGTGTCAGTCTTTCTTGGTGCATGTTGCTAAAGGGCTCCGAGAGTTGCAAATACCCTGCAGAAATTGGTTGGATCTTATACTTACAGTACTATGTATAGTTGTATTTCCTTTCAACCTATAGATGTGTTTAAGATACAGCTATGCTTTCTGGGGCTACTTTTCAATTCTGTAAGAACCACATGATGAGAGACAGGTAAATCCAGACTAAGCAGACTCTCTGGTCCACCAGATTCATGCTGCTCATGGAGTGGATGCTGCCCCTGGAGAACCCTCTCTTCTGGCAAGGAGCTGGCGCCCTCCCCTGAACCCACGCCGTTGGGCAGAAGGAGGGAGCATGTTAGGTAATGGGAGGCAATGAAGAGAGCTGGCTGCAGGGCTTGTTTGCGTTAGACTCTGAGGGGCCTTGCACAGCCAGGTAAAGTAACTCTCTTTCTGCTTTTATTTGCACTGTGATGATGAGGTTGTGAATCTGGAGGCACAACGAGACCTCTTCGAGCCCTTCTTCTGATGCTGGGAGACTCCAGCCCATGCTCAGACTTAGTTTCCATGTGTTTGGAATCAATGTGTATGTGAACAATGGGAAGCTACACTCTATGTTCACCTCCTCCTTTCTTCAGCTGCAACGCTATACTGCACTTGTATTTACATGTTTATGGGTAGAGTTTGACCCGTGCTTATAAGTACAGTGCAGAGAGAACATACAGTATTCACCACCAACATAAGCGTGCATTCTTTCAGTTTTAAAGTAGTTGGAAGTTACTACTACCTTTAAGATGGCAGAAATGCGAATACAACAATGGATTTAGTCTTTCCTCTCAAAGGCTTCCAAATACGTAGGCATGCCATAAACCAATTGAAAGTACCAGCATTCCTCCCCTGTTTTGGATGGTTACAATAATAGATAACAGGCTGCAGCATGATCTGGCTAAATGTTTTGACCCTGAAGAGTCCTCATTTGAGTTTGAACAAACATTTTAATTTGAAGTATCTGTTTCAGGTCTGAGAAAGGCCCTTTGGGGTCAAAAAGTACCGTGAAATCAAGTTTCTACTTGTGCAGATGCACAACAAACATTCCAGTATAACTTTTTTGTTGTTTTACAGTGGTGGTTAATTTTAGCTGACACAAATGATGTTTCAGGGATGCAAAAGTCAACTTTAGTATTTCTTGTTAGCCAAAACCTTCATTGAGATTGACATGACAGTCTCAAATATCCACCAGTCTGCAGAGTGGTTAACTGCAGCCTTGTGCGGTCTACTTGTTTGTTTAAGTCAGAGTTGAAGTGGCTTCATAAGTAACACATTTAATACCAGAAAGTTATATGCATCCTATATGCATATATATAGTTATTAAAAAATACAGGCAGGCTACATGTATGTGTGATGTATAAACTGACTCCACTGTTTGCAGGAGAAAAAGCTGGGTCAAAGAATTTAAACACAGTTCACAGTATCTATGTGAGAAAAACTTTTCTTCCTGCTGTACCACCGCTTCTGTCCTTCCAATAGTTTTTACAATTACACTGTCTTAATTATTCCTCTGTTAAGAAAGTGTAAATAAATATATCTACAGTGTAATTACTTTTATATAATTTTTTATTTATTTATTTCCAAAGAAATAGGACAATTCAGTGGTGAGATAGTTATTTTAATGACAATTCCACCCACTGCAGTTAGTTACTAAAGAGTTTTGGATGCACCAGACTAACTAAAGAGTCTGACTCATGACAGAGCTCAGGCTTCATCTCCTGCTTCTGATAGGACTGTCAATATAACGTTATTTCTCTATTAATATTCTGTAAGACAAAGTATCAAATCCTCACTTGGAGATGAGACTCCATTCTTGCTCACTGAAGATTTAAAGCCAGGAAAAACTCACCAGTTATGTAGCATGTGACCCGCCGGTTCTGCTCAGAGATGTCTGCGTCGATGGTACTCAGTGTGACAACAACCTGCCCTGGCTCCGCATTCTCAATTACCGATCCTTTATAGAAATCTGAGGTGAACTGTGGAGCATTATCATTTTCATCAGAGACAGTGACCTCCACCAGGGTTTGGGAAGAGAGCTGGACTTTCCTGCCATGATCAGTAGCCACCACATAAAACCGATAGATCTCCTGAGCTTCACAGTCCAGCTCCTTTAGTGTGGTGATCCACCCACTCTCACCATCAATGGTGAAGAGTCCTCGGAGGTTGCCAGATTCTGCTTCTAGACTGTAGGTCACCTGTCCATCACTTCCCATGTCCTGGTCATTAGCTGTCACTTGAATGACTGTGGTTCCTGATGGCATGTTCTCCATGACAAAAGCTTTGTAGGGATCTGCCTCAAAAACGGGTCTGTTGTCATTGACATCCTGCACTTGGATGTTCACAGAAACCAGAGAGACCAGCTCAGTCTCCTGATGTGAGCAGTGAGCCATAACATCAATCTGGTACCACTTGGTGGTTTCATGATCCATGGCCTTCTTGATTTTCAAAGCCCCTGTTTGTTCGTCCAGTGTGAACACTTCATCCTTGTTACTTTCTGTAGTGGTTCCCTTCACCAGGCTGTATATGATGGGATCCTCTGCAAAAGCTTTGACTGACCCTATTTCTGATCCCTCTGGAAGATCCTCAGATGCAGAGAATGTATAAAGAGGCTCAGAAAACCTTGGCAATGTCACCTCCCTGGGGACAATCTGAAGACTCACTGGGACAAGGGAGTTCCAGTAAGGGGGTCTGCCATCTTCAGCTTTCACCTTGAAGTTAAAGGCTCTGTTTTCTAAACCAACAAGGCTCTCCTTGACCTTAACAACCCCAGTGGCAGCATTGATCTCCACAAGGTCTTCTGCCACATCTTCCACAGAATCAACGGAGTAAATGACATCTGCATTTGCACCTTCATCAGCATCATAAGCCAGCACCTGGATGACAGGGGAGCCTTTGCTTACGTTGGACTGAATGGACAGTGTGTATTCAGAGGCTTTGAACTGAGGTGGGTTGTCATTCTCATCTGTAAGGATTATTTTGACAGTGCAGAATGCCACCTTCCCACCCCCGTCCTTGGCCATGACTTTAATGGCAATGACTCGCTCTGTTGAATTTTCCCTGTCCAGTTTTTGCAGTGTGGCAATACGGCCTTTATTGTCTATGGAAAACTTCTCATGGGCGAGTTTGTTTATGATGGTATAGTCTATGGTGCCATATGGGCCACCGTCTGGGTCAATAGCCAGTAGCTCAATCACTTTGGTACCTATCTCAGCATTTTCTGCCAGTTCTGCCTCGTACACATTCTGCTGAAAAGAGGGGCTGTATTTGTTGGCATTTGTGGTATTGATATACACAGGCACAGTACTCTTGAAGACTCCATCTGAAGCAGAAACTCTGAGATTGTAAGATGACTCCAAGTCCTTTTTGCAGCGGTTGAACATGGATATTATTCCAGAAGTGCTGTTGATAGTGAAATGCCTATTGTCATTGCCTGAGAGTATCACGTATTCCAGTCGTGTGGTGTCTCCGCTGTCAGGGTCCAGGGCCTGGACTTTTATCACGATGTGCCCGCACGTAGCCATTTCGCTTACCTTGGCTTCATACTGAAGCTGGCTGAACTCAGGGGGATTGTCATTGATGTCTGTCACATCTACAATTACCAGGGCATCACTGCTAAGTGGAGGCATCCCATGATCTGCAGCTCTCACTTTCAGGCGAAACTGTTGATTTTTTTCATAATCAAGTGCTTGAGCCGTTGTTATTTGCCCTGTGCTGGCATCAATATTAAAGAACTTGATAGCATCTGAACCATCATCCAAGATCTGATAGGAGACCACTTTGTTTCTGCCTGAATCCTTGTCAGAAGCAAAGAGCTGGACAACAGGGGTCTGTGCTGGCAAACTCTCTGAGACAGATGCCATGTAGATGATCTGAGAAAATATGGGGGGGTTGTCATTAATGTCCTCTACCTCCACCTCTACCCTGGCTTCTGAAAAAGATCCTAGCGCTGTGTCTGTGGCTCTAACGGTGAACGTGTGTTTTGTCTCTAGCTCGTAGTCCAGCTGGCCTGTTACAGTAAGGACACCAGTTTTGAAGTCAGTGCTGAACAGTTTCAGGGAGTCTTCTTCCACAATGTTGTAGATGAGGCGCAAGCCTTCAGGGCTGCGAGCCTGTATGTGGAGGATAGATGTGTACAGGGGGATGTTTTCTGGCACTTTCACTCGGTAGTACAAACTTTGGAACAGAGGGTTGGTTTTGTTCCTCACACTGATCACAACCTCCTCTTCAGCACGGAGGGGAGGCTCACCTTTGTCCTTAGCAATGACTCGGAGGTTGTATTTATTTAAAGCTTGATAATCAAGAGGCTTTTTAAGTGAGATGTCTCCAAGGTAGGGGTCAATCCAAAAGTATTTGTACTCCTCTGCAAATGAGTAGGTAATGGCTCCATTATCCCCTATGTCTTTGTCTGTTGCTGACACCTGAAAAAGCACGTCACCTGGCTCTGTGCCATCCTGCACCGAGGTGTAATATGGCACGTTCTCAAACTGTGGTGGATTGTCATTGATGTCCTCTACATAAACCTTGACTGTGGCTTGGGACACTCTTGGTGGTTTCCTATTGTCCTTCACTTCCACAGCTACCTCGTGCATGTCTTGTGTTTCGCGGTCAAATTTCACACCCTTGGTCTGGAGTACTCCAGACGCCTGGATCATTTTGAATCTTTCCTTTCCATTCAAAAGTGAATAGAAAAGTGGTTCATTTAGCTGATATCCCTTGACCCCAAGAACAGTGAGAGTCTTCTCATCTGTAGAGTTCTCCATCACGGTTGCTGTATATATGTCTTGATCAAATTTTAAGCCAGTACCTTGTGCTTGAGTTAAGTTTAGCTTAACCAGAGCAGTACTCTTATACAAGCCATCACCAGCTCTGACTGTGAGTTCACGATAGCGTCCTAGGCCAGTAGCATTAAGAATGGAGACGAGACCTGTGAGTGGATGAATATAGAAAGCATTATCAAGGTTCCCTTCCACAATGCTGTAGGTTACCTCTGAATCCGCATCCTTTGCCTGCACTGACAAAAGCTCCATCCCTGGGTGGGCAGGTAGTAAGACAGAAAGCTCATAAATGTCTTTGAAAAAGACTGGAGGTGAATCATTCACATCCTTAACATGGATTGTGACCTTGGCTGGCTTGGGTGCAAATAAGCTGGGACTTCCACTGTCATGCACATGTACACTGAAGTGGAAAACTGGGGTGAGCTCATAGTCTATATCAGCACGACTGGTAAGCGTCCCTGTGCTGGGATCTACTGTGAAATATTTCAGTGCCTCTGGTTCCAAAATCTCATAGACCAGCAGAGCATTGGAGTCTTGATCAGCATCTGTTGCATGGGTCACAAGGGGAGCATTGTTTTCATCCAGAACCATGCTTTGTGATGGAGCATTCTCCATGATCCAGCCAACGAAGGAAGGCTTAATGAAGACAGGCACATTGTCATTTTCATCTATGACATAGATAAGTATCATTGTGTCCATAAATGCTCCAGCCATGTTCGTGCCACGGACTTTCAACTGGTAAAAGGATACCTGCTCAAAATCTAAGCTCTTCTGAGTGGAAATAAGGCCTGACTGATAGTTCATAGAGAACACTCCATCTCCATTTCCATCTTTTATTTCATAGCTGACTGGTGACAAGCTTGTGGCTGAAACCTGGATCAGAGGAGTACCAACAGCAGTGGATTCACTGATCTCTGTGATGTATTCGGCCTCTGGAAATTTTGGAGGAGTTCGATCAGAGGGTCTAATGCGGACGTGTACTGTAGCAGAATCTTTAAGCTGGGGAAACCCCTGATCTTCTGCCTTTACAATAAGAGTAAATCGCTCCTGCCTGGATGGGTCCAGTTTCTGGGCAACTGTAATAATTCCAGAATATGGGTCGATGCTGAAGAAACCTTCCCCATTACCTGCAAGAAGAGAAATTACAAAGTGAAGAATGCATACACCCTACTGGTTTTGGTTTTCTGAACCTCTTTTCCATAGATGCTCCTTATTTCAGACCTAATTAACATCTGTTTCTTTCACTGGAAGACAACAATCTTCATTAATTTCTAAATAATTTTCATTCTAACAACAATGAACCCATTGAGATCTACGAGCTAACTTTTAAATCAATCAAAATGTAAATTAAAGATAAATACCCTTCTAATTTGAGCATATTTAGTGGTGGTAGAGCATGTGCTTGAAGCTTTTGCCTCGTGTGCAGAACATGGTAACGCAGGCTGTACTAGTTGCTTCAAGCCCTGTCATGCTTATAATTAGCAATACTTCAGGAGCAATTAAATTCCTCAGTCCTTGATCTAAATTGCAGTGAGAAAGATGGAGCAAAGGATGGCTTGTCTCCTGCGAAGAATTTACCTGCTAAATAAGCAGTGTGGCACAGCCATAAATATTTAAGTTTTAACCCCTAGAGTGAATAATAAAATACTTACATACAAGCCCAGTGAGCTTGTATGAGCCCAAACGACCATCAGCTAATGCTGAGAGGGTGCTCACCTTTCCTCAAGGGTGTATTTCTTTGTAGAATGAACTGGTGAAAGTGATGATGGCTGCTGTGGGAATGGGAGTACTTTTTCCTAACAACCTGACAAGGATCTCTCCCTCAGTTCCCATGGAAGGGAAAAGAAGATTTTAAGTTGTACTAACTTGTCCAGTCACATTTTTTCTTAGACCAATGACTCAACATTGAACAGTCTTCCTAAGGAATGATGCTTTTTCCATAATACGGAAATTTCCATAATACGGAAATTACCTGCTTGCTCTAGATTTCCTCTGGATAGGAAAAAAATTACATTTTATCAATGTGCAGCCATTTACTGTTCTTTGCAACAGCTAGAGAAAGCTGGTCAACTGTCTGACCACTAGCTAGAACATGGAAATGCAGGCATGTTCATAGCCTAAACTGTCTTGTTGCATGGCTCGCACCTGCTTGAAGGGAGTAGTGGATTTCAGCGTTGGCTCCTTGGTCCTCATCAAGGGCTCTGACTTGTATAACCTCTGTGCCCAGCACTGCTGAGTCCAGCACTGCTGCTTCATAATGGATGTTGCTGAACTGTGGAGGGTGAAGGTTGCAGTTCTCCACATGGATGATGACCCGAACAAAGTTCCTCTTGATGGGGACCTCCTGGTCTCGTACCTGAATGACAGAGGAAGAGCAGGTATAGTCACATCAGGGCATGTAGTAGGCAGCCTTTCCTGCATCAGGCTTCCACGTAGCTCATCATGAGTCTTATAGAGGGTGGCATGTTTCAGTGGTACCAATCTCTTGGGTGGGAATGAGCCTGTAAGTTTCAGCACCAAAACTCAGCCTTGGACTTGAAACCAAACATTAACAATTATCCACTGTGGTTTCTTGTACAAGAATCCAGTGGCCCTCCAGTGAAATTAGCACGTGTTGGGCTCAGCACATGGTTAGAGGAAAACAGGGTGTTTCCTAGATTTATCCAGGATGGTTATATAGTAAAGGTTAACACCCTGCTTTCCTCTTCCCTGTTATTCTAGACAACTCCTCCATTAAAGACTAGAACCAGTTTGAATTTCTCCATTTGACCCACATATCCCGGAGAAGCTGATGGACTCATCAGGGTTTGGCTGGGACTCACCATCACTGTTAGGGTGTGTTGTGGCATGGGCTGGGAACTGAAGCCTTCTGCTGTTGTGAGGACCCCACTGCTTGGATCCAACTGGAAAAGTCTTGTGCTTTTGGGGTCCATGCTGCCATGGATGGTGTAGATGAGCCCCTTGCCATTGTCCTTGTCTGTTGCACTGACTTGAAGGATTTCCCTCCCTGAGGGCGTATCTTCAGGAATCCTCACCTCGTAATGGCTCTCCAGGAACTGGGGACGGTGCTGGTTGATGTCAATCACGTGGATAAATGCCTATGGGGGGAGACAACACAGTGAGGGCAGCAGAGACATGAGAGCAACCTGACTTATGCAGCCATGTAAAATCTCAGCTGCCAACACCTCTGGGGTGTAGCAATGCTCTCAGTGCTGTAATCGTCACTTCTGGGGCTTTGCCATCCATGGTGACTGGGAGCTTCCCCAGGACCTTCTGTTCTGGGGAAGCTTCAGGACCTCTGTCTTTCTCCCAGCGGAACTCCTGCTGTGCTTTCCCTTAGTGATTTTCAGTTTGCTTCCTCTCATTTTTTTTAATGTCTCCAACCTGGCAAGCTATTCAGACCGAATGTGCCTGCACTTGGCACACGGGGAAACAGTCAGAGCCTGCTGTGAAAAGCAGCAGTTGCTCAGCCGTGGTGCCAGCTTTGCTGGCTGGTGCCTCCACACCAGCACTCATTAATTACACACCAGCAAGCTGACAGAGAGAGGATGTTTGGTAAAGGAAGGGAGGGGCTGGCCTATCTCAAGAGCAGCATGTGTGTGGAGAAGCTATGCAGAAGCAAAGTTTGTGGTCTACAGTTTTTAGCCCAGTCCTCCCCTCTACATTTAACATCAAACCCCTGTGAATGACCTGCCTGAATCCTGCCTGCAAAGTCACCTAGTTTCTTCTGTTTGGTCTCCTATCCTGACTGTTCTGACCCCCCTACTGAAGTGTTGACTGCATCTTAGGAAGTCCCAACCAAGTGTAATAATTCGCTTCCTTTAGCAAACCTGAACATGCCACGGGTGTTTTGCACAAGCAGGTTTTTTGACATCTGCTAGTGGTCTTAAGTGCCAAAATAAATGTAGGGATGAGATGCAAGGTGGCAGGGAATGCACACCAGGCAAGGTGGGGCTTTGTTTGTTTATTTGGAACAATACCTGAAGATAGCTGAGATAGATAGCAGTCCGTTAGCATTGGTTTCACAGGAATGGTAGTGTTCCTCACTCATCATCCCCCGCAGTGAATTTCCCACAATAAGCGTCACTGACAGATGACTCACATTCTAGGTCTTCCTGTGCAGCGAGGGTTGGATTTTTGGATGCTGCTTATGCATGGAGCAAACAGTTGGTGAAAGACCAAGCCCTGAATACCCCTCCTGAGGGTAGGTAAAGATGGGCACATCTCAGCAGCCGTTTCACCTGGGGCTTGGGGCCATGCCTGAGAGCAGCATGCCTCCTTTCACCAATGCTTCCTTTTCATGTGGCAACTCAGAGGACACAGCATCTCTGCAGTTGCCCCACTGAGCCCCATGGATGTCAGTGCAGATATGTTCTCAGTGTCCCACCTCGTGCATTTGGAGCAGCACAGGGCAGGGCCTCACCTCACCTCTTACAGATGTGTCTGTGCTGGCTTTACATAGGCTAGCAAGCCCCAGGAATACCCCTTGACATGGAACCATGGACCCAAGCCTGATCTATCTGCATATGTATTTCCCTTATGTCTTAGCATCTTGTCCCAGCCATGTTGTAGTTCAGCCTGAGCAGCTGAGAGCAGGTTGAGGTTTGAGAGTGTGAACTGCCACCCCAGCTTGTCTGGTGGTGTAGATGTGTCCTTGTGTGCTGGCTGTGATCAACAGGAAATGCTGGGGCTTTCCTAGACTGTTTCTGTTTCCAACAACTTAAAAAAAATCTTAGCTTGGTACTTGGGTCACTGTGTAATGTCAGATCACAGTGTAAGGAGATTCTTGTACCTGGCACCTGATCCAGAGCTCGGAAGAAAGATTCCCTTTGGCATATAATCACTGTAGATGGGGTCTCTACACTACCTGTGTTTTGATGGTAGTGGATCCATCAGTGACTTCTACTGTCAGGTTATAGCTTGACTTCTTCCTTGCATCGAGGGCTCTTGCAATGACCATGCTGCCTGTACTCTTTTCAATGTCAAAATCCATGTCATCATCACCACCTGGGATAAGGGAGAGATGAGACAAGGAAATGAGGGGAGCAGTTACAGTTAGATTTCTGTCTGGAGCAAGCTGCAGGTGCCAGCAGCCTCTGCAGGGGAAGGGATTCCAGGAGCTGCCTTGAGATCCAAAGGATGAGACACCAGACACAATCACACAAGGAGCTCATGCCCAGCCACAGATATGTGGCATGCCAGGCAATATATCTTGAATGGGGATGTGTAGGCACTTGCCGCAGCTCTTTGGCCACAGTTAGATTGGAGAAAATGCTGTAGCTGAGGTTTCCCCCAAATCTGGAAAATCAATAAAAAATGTGATAGATGGACACAGGAGGTGGGGAGGACATGATGAAGCTGGACAAAAAGGTAGTCACAGATGGTGACAAAGAAGTGCAAGGGGAATTAGAGAAAAGGAGGGGGAGGAGAGAAGGGGAAAGGGTGCATGTATGCATATGATGTCCTGGCTAAATTTGCAACAGTCACATCTGAGCATTGATTTATTTGCACAAGGTCTCCAGCTATGCAGCATCACAGGCTTAGCATGGATCAGGGACCTGCAGGGCTGAACAATGCTCTTGCTGGCTTCCAATTCAAGGTCACACTGTGGGCATATCAGCAATGGTCTTCATTGCCACGGCTGGGAGCCAGTGAGCTACCTGAAGCAGCCCAATACTTGAACAGTTGGGGAGGCAGACGGTGCTTCTAGGGTGAGCAGAGCCTGTTGTCTCCAACCCAGATGGCTGCGTAGTGCAGGGAACCGCAGGCTTGAGCTGCTCAGCAGCAGGCGGCTGTCCCTCACACCGTTGCTGCTCAGCCCTGGCGTGGCAGGTCCTTTCTCATGCCTCAGTTGCTGGTGGCCTGTTCGCTCTCTCTCGTATGTGAAACACTGCTACGCTGTTCCGAGATATGGAGAGGTAGAAGCAGTTTTCTGTGATTTGTCCCAAGTCTCACCTTCTCCCTTCTGAGCTACTGCATGCTCTGGATTCTGCTTTATTCTCTTACCAGTTGGAAAAATCTTGGCTGGTGGTTAAATTACAGATCTTCCCTTGCAGGAGAAAGGCAGTGGTAGCCAGCCATCTGGACCACCACTTTCCTGCTGTGAAGGGGACAGAAAGAAGCAGAGAGGAAAAGAGAGACCCATGGATACCTTTCCCTGAGAAAAGAGAGGGTGCACAGTGCCAAAGGGAAAGAGGAAGCCCAGGAAAGAAAAGAGATGAAGAAAGATGATGCTTGGTCAGTTTTTGCAGATGCCATCAACTGCAGTGACAAAGCCTTTGTGGACCGGGAAAGGCGAGTTTTCGAACGAGGTGCTGAAGACTCTGAAGTCTGCATCACCATGATGCTTTGCTTCCCTAGCAGGGAAAATGAAATCCTGTCCTCTTCCACCAGTATAGAAACCAAGAGAGCCCTGAGTAGCACTTGGTGCACTAGAAACTGGTAACGATGAGGTCAAGCATACAGGCAAGCACTCAGCAGGGAAATGATGGGATAACATTCAGAGGAATATACCGTTAATTCTGCAAACCCAAGCAGACGCTACTAATGCCCGATAAGCCTTGCACTGGTATTGTCTGCTCCTTGTAGCATTGTATCTCTTGTTGCTTAATTGTATTTATACACCATTATCCCTGCCCTAACGTAGTAATGGGTAAAGCTATTCACTCGCCCAAGTAAAGGCTTTGTCTGATGAGGGCAAGCCCTGCAGGCAGTGTCAGAGAAAGGCTGTGCAAGGCAGATTGGGGCACCTCTTCAAACCACCAAATTACATGAGCACAATTGGCCCTCATTCATAGGACCAGTTCTGTACAGGCGCTGCCTGACGAGTCCTCTGGGGTGACAGCCCACGTCCCCTCTGCCCTGGCATCGTGTGTCTTAGGGAAGGCCCTAGAGCTTCTTCACATTTCATGTCTAAGTCATTCCTGGGATTCTGTGAGGTGGAAAGGAGAGCCCCACCAGTCAGGTCAGACCAGCTCTTGGAGGAATCTTTCTCTCTCGGCTCCCTGTCGGGACTATGGGCTCAGCAGCGAGGGATTGACGGGGGGTGTCTGCCAGACCCAGCCAGACACCTGGATCCTCGCAGGCTGTTTTACCACAACCGACAGTGTCACTCGATTCCCAGGAGGAGCTGGGGCTGGCATGCCCTGCCTTTCACATGACATCGGAGAACACCTCAATCACCGGCAAGTCCCAGAATGTCATTAAAAATATGTATTAGATAATTGCACTTGGCACCGGAGGCCTTGGATGGGCAGCTTTGTCTATTGCTGTTTAAGCCTTTTGGTGTCTGTGAGAAAGCTTTCCCTGTAGCTCACCTACACCTAAAGCAAACAACTTCATTAGCTCAGGCATGCGGGTGCTGAAAGCCAAGGGAGCTGGGGCAAGTGCTCCCAGACACCACTGCCCTGGTTTAATTTCTGTGTCTCACCTGTGATATTAAACCACACTTGGCTGGGGCCCATTTCAATGCTGATCACTCCCACCATATGGTTTACGGGATCTGTTTCCATCACGGCAAAGTTAAAATGGGGTTCATCAAAAGCTAGTGGCTCCGAGGAGGGGCCGGGCCGGGTGACCCAGCTGATGTGAAGTCGGACGTGGGAGGAAAGTGGTGGGCTGCCGCCGTCTGTTGCCTTGACCTGCCGGGAAATGCATATGCAGTCAGGGAGAAGGCTGGTTTAACCCATGGGAGCCCCATGGGAAGCCGTTTCTCCCACCCACCAGGAGTTTCAGGTCCAAGTGCACCCAAAATGCCACAAAACAAATCTTAAGTCAGTGGACCATGCTCTGGCTGCTTCCAAGGTAGAGCTGTGCAACCCAAATTCCTCTTGACCATCAAGCAAATCTGCCAAGCTCAATCCACAGCAGAGACCTGGATCACAAGCCTTGTTGCAAGGACCCACAGAGCATCGGAGAGCTTTAAACCTATATCCAAGCCCCATGGCCTGATCAGACTGCTGAATGGAAGCACTGCTGAAACCCAACAACTGTTCAGGTTCAGGTCCACATCCATATGGGATCATGGATCACTGTGTTCATCTCTGAGAGTGGGTTGGACAGTTAATTTTAAATTTATCCTCCATTTTTAATAGCTGCTTACCTTCTGCATTTCCCATCATTCCCTCCCAGTTTCTCTCCCTGTAACCCAAGGCTGTCTCATTCAAGCTCTCCTTCCACTGCTGCATTTTCTTGATCTCTTTCCTTCTTTTATCTTTTCTGTTTCCCTCTTCACCCCCCTCTTCCCATTGGCTCTCTCCATTTCCCTCTCCTCTCACCGTGAGTATGTTGTATTCAGAGGCAGGAAAAGCTTTCCTGGAAAACACCATGCCAGTTGTGGGGTTGATGGTGAATATCCCTTCCTCTTCCTCCTCGATGGTGTAGGTGATCTGGCTGTTCTGGCCCTGATCACGGTCTGAAGCGATCAGCCTATAGACCGGCACTGGCCTCTCCGAGGCTTCTCTCTCGGGAAGCTGCACCATGAAGAGCTTGTGGGGGAAACTGGGAGGACTGTCGTTGGCATCCAGGACTTGTATCACGACTCTGCTGGTGGACTTCAGGGCTGGCTCCCCGTTGTCGGAAACAGCCACCTGCCAGCAAGCAAAGGGAGTAGGTGACAGAGCTCTTTGTCATGACCTGGGAGATGAGCAGCCAACCTTCATCCTGATGGGCAATGACTAAACTAGGGTTTTTGTGTGGATCTGCATTTGTATTTCAACATTTTCAGAGGCATTGCTCCTCTCTGCAGGGTAAAATCTGGTGGCTGTAGCTGGCACTGTGTAAGGCTTGTGCATGCACAGGGAGACGCGTCTGCAGGGCTCCTGCTTGCAGTTGCTCTGGGCAGTGGGTCGGGTTGGTCATTAGGGGTCACACCACTCAAAACATTTGTATTGCAATGGTTTGGCCAGTTACCACCCACCCTCACTTCGTTGTGCCTGTGTGCACTCCCAGCATGCAGAGAGAAATGTATTATCCTCAATCACCCTGATAGAATGAAACACCTCAAGATCCCTCTAACGTAAATACACATAGCTCAGAGCAGCTAAAGATGGGGGCCAGTAACACAAAGCTGCACAGCAATGTCCAATACAATGAGATAAATGGGAGTGGATTTGTCTGGCTTGCTCTTTCCCCCATAACCTATTACCCATCCTGCTAGAGGACAATTCCAGTCCTCTTCCTGCATTCCCACAGCTTCCAGAAGAGGCCTTTTGCTCCATTCTTCAGTAAGGAAATAATAAACCCCGCAGTACTGCTGCAGCTGTCTCTTAGGGCAACACACACCATTTAATTAACTTTCCCAGCAGTTGGGAGCTGATGGGATGAGATTCTTTCTCTGTGCTCCAACTTGCAAGGAAAGCTCTTTGAGGACTTAATACACTTGTAGGTAAATAAAGCTAATTACAATCATCGTTACCCACCTCTAGGATATGTTCAGCCTTGTATTCTCGATCCAGCTGCCGTGAAGTCGTGGAAATCAGACCTGCCAAAAGAGAAACCCTTTGAGCTCCAAGACTCAATGTCCGAGGAAAGCCGGGGGTGATCAAATCCCCGTGTGCCCCACATCAGCCTGCCCGCCCGTCCTGCTTCAGGTTCCCTTTTTTGATCAGAGGAGAAAGAGAGATACCCCCAGAGGGCAAGTTGTCCACGGCCGGTGTGAATCCCTGCGTGGAGGTGCTGCTCTCTCTCCTCTGATTACAGAGACCATGGAGGAGGGGGGACACCTACTAGATGCCTACATCAGCTGAGAGTTGTCAAGGCATTTGGTGAGAAAGGCTGCAGGACTGTGAAAACAAAACTTTTCTTATGCCTCTAAGTAAGAAACTTTCTGCATGCGCTGGCACAAGTTTGGCCTCTTAACAAGTCTCGACTCCTATTTTCCCTGTGCTGAACCTTGCTCTTTGCAATTTACAGTGTTTTGACAAAAGTTTGTCTTCTGTCTTGGGAAATACCCTCTATTCTACTGCTAGAACAAATGCATTCAGGCTAAAAATAAGGTATGCAGTCGGTAATAATGTTGGTATTATCATTCAAGCCTTGCTGAGAGACAGGATGAATCCTCCAACAATTGCAAGATTTGAGGGATTTCTGAAAAATACACACTATTTTAACTGCAGGGAATAGGTTGGATGCAGGAGGGAGGAATTGTGGCTATAATAAACTAGAGTTTAGACAAAATCATTGTAATTGCCTCTTTTTGGCCTGTCAATGACTAAGCTGAGTAGATGCAAGTGTGGAAAGGATGGCGTTGAGGCTTGTGTTTCCACATCTGGTTTGATAATAATCCTTATCAAGTGCCTTGACTCTTCACCTTTGGGGAAAAGCAGCTCTAGACCATTTTCACAACTGCTTTACAGCTGATGGAAATTGGATATATAATGCATGATTTTCTGACAGTCACCTGTGACTGTTTTTGTCCATTTCCCACATCTCCTGCTGCCAGCGGTCACTGTTATCATGATGTTTATTCCTTGCAAAGGGAAATCCTGCTTCCTCCCACAAACAAAAGGGAGGGTGAGTTTTCCTGACCACCACAAGTGGTGATACAGGCTCATGCTGCTCTGGGAAATGCTTTGCAGTGGCAGTGTGCATTTGCAGTGATGTGAGCACGTGCGCTTGTGCATCCTGAAAGACTTGTAAATCAGAGTTGCGTGAACCCATCTCAACTCTCACTTCTGGTCCAAAGCCAAAAAAGTTTTAATTAACAGTATTGTTTTCAGTTGTATCATACTTTGGTGTATTGCTGTCTGAGCATGATAAGCAGGAGAAAATTTCAAATGGCTGCAGGAAACACCAGGCAGCTGAAGGAGGGAGCAAGGAGCAGCTGCTTGGAACAAGACTATTGTTAACTGTTTCCACTTGTTCTCTGGGATTATTCGTATCTGGCACCAATCACTGCACTAAACATTTATTTGATGCCTTTACAATCATAAATCAACACTCCTTAATGTGTTATGACAAGATGATTTGAAAGACTCTGTTTGCATGTATGTCATGGGTATTTTTTTTTCTCCCTAATCTTTCTTTTGACATCTCAGCAGGTGAAGAGGACTCAGCAGTGGCCTGAGAGCACACTGGCTGAGGAGCTTTTGAATCCCTCCAAGGCTTGTGGGAGGCTATAGGGCTCCAATAGCAGCAAACCTCTTGAAATGCATGGAAATGCTCGCTTAATGGGTGCCTAAACAAGGAATTGCAGCAGCTGTTCACTGAGATCTCTGATGCTCCTGTCCACATTGCCAATAGGCTGGATAGGACAGGGAAGCAAAGCCTAAAATTCCAGCTACATCAGGGGATGATTCATAATTTTGGCCTAACAAGCCCATAGGACACATAGTTAGATACTGACAACAGAGCCACCCGCTACCTGTGCGCACACTGGGGATAATTCTAGTCTATCGGATTGCAAAATTCAGTTGCAACAGACTAATACCTTGTTTGCACTTCGTTACTGCATGCCAGCTGATGGAAGGTAACTTAACCACTCTGAAGTGATTATTTGGATTTGCCTGGCCACACCCTGAAATTCTTTCATGACCTAATGATAAAAATGAAAGAGAACAGGATCGTAGCTGAGCTTTCTAGAGCTGGAGAAGGAGGACAGTAGTGAAGGCAGGTGAACTGGAACTTAAAGACTATCTTGAACATCTGTACCACTGAAGGTGCTCACATCTTCTGGGGCATAAGAGCTGACTCTATTCTCTACCACAGACCTGTACTGTATCCCAGCTGGAAGTCTTAACAGATGGTACTTTAGGGTTTAGCTTCATACCTGTTGAGCCACAAGTCAAAGGGTTGGCTTCTCCTGACCCTGGGCAAAATCCTTCTGTCCCTTATCCTGTGCTCAGTTGCAGCACCCAACTCCCCTCCCCAGAGCCGTTGCCACTCTGCCTTGAGATCAGAAAGCTCTTGTGGTTAACAGTTAATCACTCTAATTCCTGTATGGAGCCGTGGTGCTGCGCAGCTGCCAAGATGCATGAACTGCCAGCAGTGTTCACACGGCAGCTGAGCACCCAGAGACAGGGAGACGGGGATCGGACGTGGTGCTCGAGAGAAGCCAGCTGGAATTAATGCATATTTTTATTTGTTGCTACTTGGTTATACACCCTGTGAAGCCAGAGGGCTAAAATGGAAGTGGAAACTGTTATTAAAGGGGAACGGCTGTCAGCTTTTGTGGCCTGGGGAAACAATTCCTCAGTTCTTCCTGTGCCCCCTGCAAGGACCCGGGAGGTGCACGTTTAGTTTTTAATGAGAGTATTTTGTGTAATGTGCACACGCGAGTTGTTAGTGCAGTCCCTGCCCCTCTGGAAAACACCAGCTAGTCCATCCCATGGGACTTGAGATCGAGTGGGTGTCCTTTATTCATGTTCTTTTATGTGGCCCTGAAGGTTTCTGCTGAGTCCTACGGAGACTGAACAAAACTGTCAAAGGTCCTAATTGTGCTTGGCCAATTAGCCAAGCTCTGCATTCACCTGGAGGTCCAGGAATTATCTGTAAACTTCTGTTGCTTGCATACAGACAGGCACAAGCTCTGCCCTTGCAGCCTATCGACGCACAGCAATGGGAAAGGGTTTTCTGTAATTCTCCCGGTTGCTGCCTGGAAAGGGGAGAGAGGAAAGCTGGTCGTGTTGGAACAGGAGCAGCAGAATTAACAGTGCATTGTTGTCAGGGAACAAGAAATAATAATAACTTCTGCTGGCAAGAGAGCAGGGCTGGGGTGGAGGTTGCTGGCCCCCTGCCCTCACTGCAGGGAAGAAAATCTAAGATAGTTAAAATAGCCAGAATCAGGTTTGCAGGCACTGGGGCTTTCACAAGAGCCTGAGAAGGGAAGAGGTTGTTCTTCTGAAATCCTATTTCTCTTGTCTCACTGTTGCTTCCCTTTCACCTTCTCATCTCTCTTCTCCTTCTACCACCTCCCCTCTTGTTCCGACCCTGCTTTGCACTACTCTGGGCTCAGCTGCAGCCTGTGGTATGTTGGCTCGGGGAGCAGCAGCGCAACCATCCCTCAGATTTAAGGAGCAGGCTGTGTCTGCATGTCCTTCCATGCAAAGAAATGCTGGGAACCACAGGCATCCTGGGGAAGCCCATGGACGCTGTCAGAGCAGCAGAAGCACCAGAAGAACAAGCACTAGATAAGAGCTGGAGATGAATAATCCGAGGTAAAAGAATTCTCCAAGCAGCCTCTCAGCTGGATGAATGGCTTCGTCCTGACTCTTCCTGCCACAGCCTCCCAATTCCTCCCAGTCCTGTCTGGACGGGAACCCCCTCCACACCAGGGACTGCAAACTCTGCACAAAACAAGTTGAAAACCTTTCTGGTGAAAGAATACCCCAGACCCTACTATCTGCCCGTCTCTCCATGTGTCTCTCTCTCTGTCTCCCACAAACACTGCTCTGCACCAGCTGCCAGGCTGGGCTGGAGAGATTCCATCGCCGATGGCAGAAAGCTTTCATCTCGCTGCGCAGTTTTATTCCCTCTTCTCATTAGCCTTTCATTTATTTTCCCTCTTTTTTTTCCTCCACCCTCTTCAGGGAACTGAGGGCTGGGAGAGCTTAGAGCCCTTCTGTGGTAGTTGAGGGATGCTGGTGGAGACAAGCCCTGCTGAGGGACAGTTGTCATGGCCGTCCCTGGCTCCTTGCAAGGCCTCAGGAGGAAAAGCCAAGGGGCCTTGCTGGGTGTGTCTCCACCGGCCAACCCACCCCCACGTCCAGATACTGGATCACACGCAGAACATGCCGGCTCCAGGGCCAGGAATAGGTTACTTGCAATCGTGTGGCACTGCGCCCTGAATAATTATCCAGGGCTATTCTGCAGGGTTATTCTGGGTGTAGACGTGCCCGTTGTAACAGTAAATCGGGACTTGAATTCCTATTAGCGCAAGGGGCTCCCACCAGGAGCGCCCGGCCGAGGAGAGACCCAGGCCGACCTCTGGCCCGCTCGTGCTGTGGCTTATTTCAGTGCCGATGTGACTTATTTATCCTTTGGTGACAGCGTGGGATCGAAGAGGTCTCGACCACAATCTTCTCTGCCTTTGGGAGCCTCCCTTCTCACCCGAGTGCCGGAGGAACTCCCGGCACATGCAGATCATCTCTTGCTCCGGGATGAGGGAGCAGCAGCCTCCGTGGCTTCCTCTTGAAACTTCAGCGTTCGTCATGGAATAATGTGGCAGACGCTCAGCTTTATCCCCAATAAGCAGCTCTGCCTACTCTTTTGCTGTCATAGGATTTAGGATTGACCACAGAAGTATTGGCAATCTGGATCATATAGATCTCTGGCATTTCAATAACTGCAATATTTCTGGATATTTTTGTGATCGTTTCCTCTAGCTAGTGAAAAAAGACATACACTTATTGCACTTGAAAAACAAAGGACATGTTCTAACTAAAAATCCAGAATAAACACCAGTGGTCTAGTAGCACTGTAGTGCTCAGATACTTGCAGTGTCATTTGTTTTGCACTGCACTGGGATAACCCTTTTTTTGAATACAACCCTGCACTGATGTGAATGACCAGGAACTGAAAGACCAGCAGTTCATCGTTGAACGCTGCACTACCAGGCAGGCTGAGACCAAAGAGTATATTTTTATTCTACTTAACGGAGCAACTAGCACGCCCTTGTCTGCAGAATGTAAATGGGTTTCCAATGAGCTGCCTACAGCCCTGAAATTTAGACAAGCTGTGATATTCTTTCTGGCAGTAGTAGCCGATGACTTCTCTTTAGACACTGTAAGCATGAGGATATAAACTGCTCAGTTTATGCCAATGTTTGCAGGAAATTATTTGTTCTTTTGGGTGACATGCAAGTAAAACAACACATAACTGAATCCTCATCAGGCTTAGACCTTAAACAACCTCCAAGCTCAGGGTTTAAAGAAGAGACCTCCAGCAACTGCCCAAGAGATAAGATCAGCTCCTGGGTTTCTTACAGGACTGACAAAGTTATCACTTTTCACATGCAAATTACCTGGCTGTAGAGAGAGATGGGCAGGAGATGACTCATACCCGAGAGAGCTTTTTTTATCTAAGATGGGGATTAAAAGGTTGGCTTAGAGGTGAGGTGTCTCGCAAACGCTTAGATTTTGCCAGTTTTGCTTATTTTACCATAAGACGCGACAGCTTTGGAGCAGGGCTGCGCTCACGCTGGGGTGGCCATTTTGCCTGCGGCATAGCGCGGGCTGCGCGGGGCTGCGAGCTGGAGCTCAGCGGGTGAGGGGAGCTGGCCCGGCGTCCTGATAGCCATTTCTGGTCCACGTCCCGGCGGAAAGGTAGTGATCTTCTCAAATAGGGCCTCTGAAGGCACCTCTGCGCGGAACGCAGCTTTTGTGCAAGCTGCCTGGGGGGCCGCGTGGTGCGTGGTTGGTTGGGCGATGTGGGAAAGCTGGATGCAGAGCGGTGCCCTGGCCTGGCTACAGAGCTGCTGCGGGTGGAGGTAGCTGCAGCTGGGGTCACAGTTAGCTGACGTATCCAGGTGCGTCTGTACGGTGCCCTGTGAATCTCTTGCAACCAGGAGGATTTCGGTGTTTCAGCGTAGCAGTTTTTTCTGAACACCCCCCTCCCCGCCAGCCGTAGAGAACTGCCAGAGCGCCATTACACCACAGGTGACCCGTGATGGAGAGCTGCACTAGCCTTTTTCAGTACACCCCGCTCCTCTCTCACCTGAGAGCAGGCTTCCATCCCGCTGCAGTGGGTGAACTACTTTTATCCACAGGAGATCAAAGTCATGCAATTAATCCTCTCCCATATTCAGGCGCTGTGCCCTCCCTCCCCTCCTCTCCCAGGAGCTGATGGCGTGAAGGGCTCGGCACAGCTTTCCTTGCCAGACTGGCCCAGTGTCAGTGCTGCTGAGATAGTTTGAGGAAGCTGTTTACACAAAACATCAGCGGGTTTTTGATGGCTCTGAAAGATCTGGTAATTAATCCTCAGATGAAAGATACAGTCTAGGAAGATGGCAGAAGAGGCTTACTACACTTACTACATTAATAGCGCCGGAGAACGGGTGGAGCCTTTAAATGCAGTGGGATTCATTTTTATTAATCCTGCCTTGGTCTGTCTCAGGAGCAGATAGTCATTTCCAGAAGGGTGTTTCCTGGCTCAGGCTGTGCAATAGGGCAGTTGTTTATAAGGGGGAAGATTAAAAGCGACTGCTTGGTTCTGTTTAGGGCTTTGAAAGTAGCACATTTGTGTCATTCTAAGAGCCATCTGGATGCAAATAGCAGCCCTCAGGTTGAGGGTTTTAATACTTAGCCTCCCCACACAGTGTATTTGGAGACTGGGACTTTAGCTGCAGAAGGAAGGTGTGACAAAGGCAGCTGTGTGGGCTGTTCATATTGAATATGTAACATCCTCTGGGCACTTAGAAGCCTCAAAAACAGATGCTATGTTGGGTCAGTCTTACCTGTAATGAGGTTAATGGTGAAGAGTCCTTGAGGATTTCCAGTTAGGATGTGAAAAGTCAGCTTCCCCTCTGAGCTAGAGTCTGGATCGAAGGCATCAAGCTGAAGGACGGACGTGTTTGGTGGGGAATTCTCCATCACAGAGGCATAGAAGACAGGTCTGGACATCTGAGGTGGGTTGTCATTGGTATCGGTGACTTCAATATAAATTTCAGTCACAGAAGAAAGAGGAATTGTTCCCAGGTCAAGAGCTAGCACTGTCAGCCAGTAGTGAGACGTTCCTTCTCGGTCGAGTGGTCCTATGGTCCGGATGATGCCTAGAAGAATTACAGAAAGTACTTGTGAGGGATTTAAGGAGCTCACACCACTTTGTCCTTAATGCCAGACCAGTCTGTGTCTCTAGTCTGCTTCCTGGTCTTTGCTGCAGATATAAACTCTGGCACCAACTTTGCATGGCTGTGAGATTGTGTGGAAGGTGAGGGCTTGCTTGTGCTGAGGGTAGTTTGGTACACAGGTGAAAGGGAAGACCTGAGTATTTGGGGGGAGGACGGACATTGATTTTACACTGTTTTAAGGAGGCAAACCCTGCTTGCTCCTTGACAGATACAGGGACGCACATTGTACATCCCTGCACAGGCAAAGAATGGATAGAACTTTGTAAATAAAATGTAGAAATGTCCTGTTAGGTCAAGGTCAACCACAGCATGTAGCTTAAACCTTCAAGGTACACCCTTAAACTAAGCTGTCATTACCTGTGTCCTTTTCAAGGCGGAAGACGGACTGGCCAGTACCCTCTCGGAGGAAATATTGAACCTCTCCATCTTTCCCCTTATCGATATCCTTTGCTGTGACCATCATCACTGATGTGCCCTCAGGGCTGTTTTCTTGCACCCAGCCTTTGAAGACAAAGGAGGCAAAGCGTGGTGGGTGCAAGTTCTCGTTGACATCAAGGATGTTCACTTCTAGGTGGCAGAGGGAAGAGCGAGAGTAGGGCTTCCCACCGTCACTGACCTGCACGGTTAGATTGTAAGAGTCCTTCTTCTCATAGTCCAGCTCCTTCTCCAACCGGAGTGCCCCGGTCAGCTTATCCACATGAAACATCATCTCTTCGTCATTAATGAGGCTGTACCTCACCTCACCCCCAGAGCCAGCATCTGGGTCAAAAGCCTCCAGAAACATGAGAATGGTTCCCACAGGCAGGTCCTCTGGGACCTTCACACTGTTGAGGGCTGGGAGGCATTGTGGGGTGTTGTCATTTACATCCTCCAGAGTCACAATGAGATCTGTAACAGAGAACAGCTGGTAACCTGTTTTGGGCTGGTCCCTAGCTTCTATTTTCAGCACATAGCAAGGCCACAATTCTCTATCCAGGGCACCTGTAACTGTCACTTCTCCAGTGACACTGTTAATGGCAAACCTGTCAGTGGGGGTTAGGAGAGAATATTTTACTCTCCCATTGTCATCTGTATCAGCATCTTCTGCTTTCAGCTGAGCTATTGTTGTCCCTGTTGCTACATGTTCTGGTATTGCCACCCAGTAGGCACCTTGTGGGAATTTAGGAGTGTTATCATTGGTATCCAACACATTCACAGCCAAGAGTTTCCAAGATGATTTTTGTGGTGTGCCAAGGTCATACACAGTAATGTTAAGAATGTAGAAGCTGGTTCGTTCATGATCTAAAGGAGAAAGGACTTGAAGGAGACCCAGTTCCAGGTCAATGGTAAAGCAACTGTCATCATTTCCATCTGAGATCACATAGACCAATTTTCCATTAAAACCAGTATCAGGATCAATAGCTGAAAGGTCAGCAATAGTTGAGTTGATGGGAACAGTTTCTATGATATCAATAGATCGTGGAAAACCATCATCAAACTTTGGAGCGTTATGGTTTATAAGGTGCAAGTTCAGAGATGTTTCATCATCCTGCCCGTGGCCTTGAGACTGAGACTCAATGGAGTGTATGATAGTTTCTGTCAGTTGTTTCAAGACTCCTGTTTCCTCGCACTGCATTTTGACAGGGAGACCTTGGCTGACCACAGTGATATTTACAGATGTTGGCAAAGCATAGTTTTCTCCATCTGTTGCAGTTATTTTCAAAGAGTAGAAAAGTGGCTGTTCAGAAGGAAGATCTCGCAGAGATATTCTAAGGGATATTACTCCAGAGATGGGATTCAGTTCAAAATGCCGTAACTCATTGCCAGACTTGATTTCGTATTTGATATGCTGCAGCTCATCACTGTCAATTGCAGAGACTGTGGCCACAGGGTTCCCAACAGGAAAGTCCCGTGGGATGGTGCCACTGCAGCTTGCCTTCTCAAACACGGGAGCATTGTCATTGACATTGCTCAGCATGAGGGAGACGTACACCTCTGTTTCATGGCGGAAGGGTGAACCCCAATCTGATGCCCACACTCGCAAATGATACCATCTCTGCATCAACTCATAGTCCATTGACTTGGAGGTGGCAATGATGCCAGAATAGGGGTCAATGACAAAGGGAACTGATTTCTGGTTGGCTATGGTGTAGGTGACAAAGCCATTGTCTCCTTCATCTTCATCTGTAGCACTTACTGTTAAGACACTGGTACCGGGAGGAACATTTTCATCAAAGGCCCCATGGTATGAAGACTGACTAAAACTTGGAGCATGATTGTTGCAGTCAGTGATGTCAATGACAACAGTTGTGGATGTGTGACTGTTAATGGTTGTAACTTCAAGTTCAAAATGAGACTGTTCACGGAAGTCCATTGCTCTGACTGTAGTTATCAGTCCGGTGTGAGGATTGATTTTAAAGCTTGTGCTGTCAGGAGTAGGTCTCAAAATATATTTGAGGTTTGGAAAGACTGGTGTGATCTTCACCATAACAACTTGGCTTCCAGCTGGGGAAAGTTCACTGAGCTGGACCTGGTACACTTCTTTCTCAAATCTGGCAGAGACATACTTGGAGGGAGGTATATGGATAACTCTAATAGGAGAGAACAATGGTGGCTTGCTCTTGTCCTTGGCTTGCAGACTGAGGTTGAAACCAAATGGGTAAAGCAGCCAGTTGACCTCTTTGGTTGACACAATCATGAACTCAGTGCTCCCAAAGTAGGATTTGATAGCTTTGAAATACCTTCCTGGATCTCCATCCACAAAGTCAACTGAATCTATCCCTGCTTCTGAGTCACCACTTTCTACAGACACGGTTGCATAGAGAAAGTCTTGAGCTGAGTCAGGTGGTGTCACCTTCACTGAGGAGATAGAGGGGGGTTTCCTGGCAGATGGCTCCACTTGGATGATGAGGCTAGCCAGGTTCCCAAAGCCATTCCCCTCTGTGATCTTTCTCATTCTGTCCACAGCCAAAACCTGCAGGTGGTGCCTGCCTCGATGGGTGCTATTCAGCCTGCCTGTGGTCATAACTGCTCCCGTGGTGGGATGGACGGTGAATAGGTCGGACTTGGTGTTGAGGGCGTAGTAGAACTCGGCATTCTGGCCAGCGTCAGCGTCTGTGGCACTGAGTGTGCTGACCACTGTTTTCAGAGGAGTGTCTTCTCTGATGGACACTTTGTAGGAGGGGGGTGAAAAGAGAGGTTTCAAGTCATTTCTGTCCAGAATGTGGATCAAGACTTTGGCCCAGGCTTCGTAGGCAAAGATGCTCTCTGTGGCCTTGATTATTAACATATAGCTGTCTTTGACCTCCCGGTTTAAAAGTGCGGTGTTGCTGCTCCTGGTTCTTATTCTCAAGAAGCAGAAATCCCCAATCACGTGCTCCTCTGTTTTAAAGAGACCAGTGTTGTCTCCAGAGGCTATTCTGTATCTGATGTCCCACTCGGGGTCTGTCTTGTAAATACCCATTTTAATGTAGCTCTCCACATAGGTCTTGGGGGCCGAATTCTCATAGATGGTGGCATTGTAGAAGAAGTGGGTGAAGTGCAGAGGGGAAGTGTTGCCTTTTTCACAGCTCACTTTGCAGACCACACAGTACATCAGGAAAACAGCAAAACTCAGGAAGTGCCTCTTGATAGTGACTTCCATGGTGTGGTGTCTCCTTGGGTCCTGCAGGGGTTAAAGGAAGAACATCATTGGTTATTTTTAAGGCCAGTGTGTTAGAGGAAAAGTACCCATGGGCTCAGCCTCATCTTCCTGCTCTCGCTACCCCAGCCTTTGCTGATGTGACTGTTAGCTCAGCTCTTCTCACTTTCTGTCCCAGTCAGAGGTCTGTCCTCCCACATCCCCAGGCTGGCCCAGGCCTATTCACCTTCTCTCCTTCAGTTTTTGCCCTTGTAGAGGGCAAAATGTGAAAAGCCATGTGAAATGCTCTGTGAAATGTCATGATAAAGCTGACTCCCTATTCTGCGAATGATCTCTACCTCTCTTCACTTCTGCCTTGTCCCTAGTCAAACAGCATACTTAAACATGCCACCCCAAATCCAAACCTCACTTCTCACTTGTTCCTCCATCCTCCTTTCTCTATCTTAACTTCTCCATACAAGTTCTTGCAAAATATTTTCTCAAGGGTCAATGTACAAACCATGAGTTGATGTCTCTCCCCACGGCTTGTCTTCCCCTTCCTCTCCTCCTACAGCAATCTGTTCTCCTTCCCCAGCAGAGATGCCCTGCTACATTGTGCAAATTCCTTCTGAATGGCCAGCTCCACAATGTGGCCTTTTCGACAGCTTTAGCTCAGGTCCTAGTCAAGTTGTATCTCAGTTCTTCTAACTCGCAGGTCTGACCCCGGCTGCCTCTGTGTTGCTTGAAAGAGCAGATTTCTAGCAAGACGCTTTGACCATATCACCCTCAGCTGTTGAGTAATCTCTCTGGTTCCTCCCTTCTCATGGCAAAGCCCCAGGGTCAGGATTCTCGCAGAGGATCTGCCATCCATGACCACCCGCCATCAGCTTCCTTCTCTAATGACTCCTGAACATCTGCGGCTCCGTGATTTATCTCTGTGAACAAGGTGTATCAAAGAAGGAACTGGGGAGCACATATGCGATTAATAAGGATATAACTTTATAAGGGAGCTTTGCAGAGCTTTTTAAAGGATCAAGGCCTGCTCTCTTCAAAACCTAAGTGCGTGCTGCTGTGTGTGCATTTAGGGGTTGAAACCAGGGATAAGCTAAATATAGGTGCATATATTTCCCCTTGATAACCCAGGAGATCTTTATCTAGAACTGTTTCTTCCTCTTTTAAATTTAAATTATATATCAAGTACCTGCCAGTCATTTGGCACATTCCTGATTTAAACAGGGAAGACTTGTTTTTCCAGACACTTTTTCAAGACTCATCTCTTTAAAAGCCAGAACTAGTTCAATTTGTAAGTCAAGGTGAATGTTAGGAACAAATTGTCAGAGGCTAAGTAACAATATGTGTCATAGTCTCTCACTGAGATATCTAATTACCGATAAATGCAAAGCTGTAAATTTCATACTTCCTTCAAATCTCTTTTTCCGTGGTAAATAGATGCCAACTGTCCAGCAATGTCTCTGCTGTGGTCATTCCTTTTTGAAACAAATGGTCTGAAGCTGAAGTGAAACTGCCAGAATTTGTAGAGAAGTCAACACAATTTGGATTTGGCAAAATGCAGACTGATTTTTTTTTATGACATCATTTCACTTCTAGGAAATACAACATAGTCCCAAATGCACAGCAAATGAAAGAGAATCTTGGAGGACAGGGCTAGGTGATCCAGAAAGGCATGTGGTTCCTTTGGAGAAGTTGAAAACCACGTTCTTAAAAACTCTGCTTGTTACTTAACAATGCTTAGGAGTTTTTCAGCATGTAGGGACTTGCCTAGAG
>NW_010549533.1:36255-38673 GCF_000687285.1 Phaethon lepturus | reverse complement strand
TGCTGAACCTGGAAAGAAGATGCATGCATGCTGCGTGCGCGTGTGTCTACTCGGACTGTGGAGCAGGAAAAGTCACATACAATTCAGAGCAGAGTAAGACAGCAGAATAAAACAGCAACAAAACCCAGTGCAGTTCCATGAAGAGCAGAATTAATGAAGCCGATCGCTTTGTATCTGGGCTAATTGACTTTTTAATTGAATTGCACTGAAATGGCAATGTGAACTCATCTCTTATAAGACATCAGAGAACCCACAAGGCAGAGACGTTATGAAGTCCACAACCACAAGAAAAGCTGGAGCTAGAGCTCATGCCTTCCTGGGCACCAGCAATTCAATATGGGAGGATAACCTTGAGCAAGGAGTGGGTTTTCTGGCATTTAACAAGATGCAAACTTTCTTCTGAATTCTCCTGGAATGTCCTTAACCTCACTCTTGCCTGTAGATTTCCTGACATCTAAGGAGGGCTTCACTTACTTACATTGCTGTTTTTTCCTCTGCGGGGGCATTAGCAGGGTTTTACTCCTCTGTCCAGCTAATTATTTTGCAAAACCTGTCATGACCTCATATTGCTGAGCGCTTTGCTCTCAATTACAAGCTGGGCTGAAAGCAATCAATGGCTTCAGCAGTTATTATGAGGAATGGAGAGTAACTACGCACATGGGGCATGAGGCAGAAGCCTCATTTCCTCTGGAAATGATCTGAAACTTTGAAAGGCACAGACAAAACTTAGGGATAATTTTCTAGAAGGCTTTGCTATCAGCTTTTGAAGTCTAATAGTTTCTCTTTGTGACAGGGCCCATGCCCAAAGCCCCAGTATTAGCACAGAGAGCCCGTCATGTTCCCTGACAGCAACGGCCTGTGCTCTGAGATGTGCTATTTCATCATCTTTATTACTGCATGTGCATCTGCTTGGACAATTTCTATACCAATAGTGCTGGGAGATCCTATCACTGTTTGAACTGTTCCACACAAGCCTGTGTTTGTCCTCTCTTATTTTATCCTTAGGTAAAAGAATGAGATGGAGAGGATTGGTGACAGTAGTGTCCTTCAAGAGTTGGCCTATTCTAGTAGAGTGTCCTGGGGCTCTGAGGAGAGCTCACAACTTCTCACCTCAGGACTGGAACCATCACCTACTACTTGTAGCCTGGATTTTCTTCTTTAGTAGGTTGCACTGGGAAAAAGTGGCATACCGGATGTCTTGTTTCACTTTCTCCAGCATGGTTTTAATGTAATTTGAAGAGTAATAGATATCCTAGGAGTTAACTCTGCAGCTCTGTCTCCTGCTTCTGGGATCATTTACACCACATTCACAATGCAAAACCATCCAGAAGTGGGGCTGGGACATTTCCAAAGGCCGTGGTGAAGCTCAACAGAAAAATGGGGCACAGTGCTCTGAACAGAGGGCAAATCTGGTTAACTACTGCCTTGGCTCAGCTCCAGGGAAAGCCCAGTTGGAACCACCCCTGGAAGGTGTCAGTAATGAACTAGCAGAAATGAGCTGGGTTTCTATGACCCTTGTACTGTGGGTGGAAAAGCTGTGTACAATGTGAAAACAACATAAAATCAATTTACTGGCCCTTAAAATCCCAGAGGTAGGTGGCTGACAAGGAGGGGCAGCACTGTCAAGCTCAAGGGTCCTTGCAATGGAGTTCAAGGATGTCCATGTTGAAACTGGGTGAAATCAATTGCACCTGTGACAGATTTTTCCTGTAGATTAGGAGAAATATTCTTCCTGTTTTTCTGAGCTGTGCTACCCCATGTCCTTGTGCTGACGGTAATTAGTGCATGATCCATGGGACCTGTGGCAAGGGCCATACCCACTTCAGGGCTGCCAGATCAGCTGCAAGCATTAAACACTTAAACACCCTCACCTGCCTCTGATCCCTCATCAGTTATTTCTACTCCTGAAAGCTCTCTGTTTCTCTCTTTCATGGCTCCCTGGGTACAGATGCCCTTCTAGAGCTGGTTGCATGTGGGGAGACAGATGTGTGGGAGAAATCGTCATCGGTGGGATGGAGTGAGGAAGGTAAGGCAAGGCATGCTCCCAATGGAGGGAGATACCAGGGCATCGTTATGTGGTGATTCAGCCTCCTCTCCTAATCACCAGGTGAGGATCAGAGAGCCTTGAGGGGCTTCACCCTCAGCCCTGTAGATGCAAACACCCTGCAGAGCGAGTAAACACTCGGTGTATCTCTAATCAGAGTCTAAACGTACGTCTAAATTTAACATCCAAATTGTGATCCTCTGTCAAAGACATGCCCAAATCTGTTGGTTAGAGATGAAGGAGCAAACACAGAACTGAAGTTCAAAGTGTGTGCGTGGGGAGGCCATGGAGATGGGTGATTTGGGGGGGACTGGTGCAGGCATGGCTATTCTGGCTGGCTGGGGCATGGTCGGGGGAGTTCTGCAGGGGGTCCT
>NW_010549533.1:0-36243 GCF_000687285.1 Phaethon lepturus | reverse complement strand
CTCCTGGGGGTCTCCTGCGAAGTGCAGGCTGCTGTGCTTGTCAGCCATACCGCAGAAAGGTGCTGCAGCCTGCCAGGAAGCAGGTGTGGCCCCAGCCCCACCTTTTGATTCCCTTCAAGAGGAGCATTTAAAAGAAATAAAAACCCAAAACACAAAACAAGGCAAGTGCTGAGTGCACCAAGAGCAGCATTCCCTTTGCTGGCTGTGGTGGGGGCTTGGCCCAAAGTCTTGAGATCAGAAGATTAGAAAAAAAATAATCATTTTGGTGGGAAAATAAGGACAACTCTTCCCTTATTGGTCTTTGCCAGCAACTCATCCCAAACTCTCTTTCTTTCTCTATTGCTCTCCACCTGCCTTCACCCCACCCCCACCAGCTTCTTTCTCTTTTTTTCTTCACTACAAGAAACACTCCCCCCCCCGCCCCGCCCAGGATAGGTACCGATCAAAACCATCCCCAAGCACATCAGTGTCTTTGGAGGCTACAAGCAGTAGGAGCTGGGGGGAAGAAGGGAGATGTAGTCAGTTGTGTGAGTAATCAATGATGGGGCAGTTTAATTGTGGGTCTGAATTTCAATGGTCATTGGGGAATAGAGACAGAGAGCAAAGGAAGTAAATCATAAAAGATGATGGGTATGAGGCTTTGGGAAAGTGAATAGGAGTTGGGACTCTGTCTTCTCCTGGCTTGGGTGGTAGCTAGGCAGAAGGGGTTCAGCTACAGCTGGAGCAATATCCTTACAGAAGCCTGCTAAATAGGATTGGAAAGTCACAGATTAAAAAGTACGCTTCTTGTACAGGTGTTGAGCCACGTCTGTGAGAGGTTTTGATTCCCGGTGCTGAAATAACCCCTGCACACCCTGTGCGAGGGCTGGGCTGCTTGGTTAATATTTGCACTCTCCTCTGCTGCAGCAGTGCTGATGGGAGTTAGATCCTTTTCCATTTGGTGTGTCACTCAGCTCTGCCGAGTTGCTCTCAAAGCTGGGCCTGCAGGGTTTAATTCTGTGGGGAGATGAGTATTTTTTGAACTGTTTTCTTGGACTTTGAAAAACAAGCCAACCTATCCCTTCCCAAGCTGTGGCACAGAGCCGTTCCTGTGATCTCAGCAGGTTGTCTCTGAATGGGATGCTGAATCTGGGCTAGCGGCTGGCGCTGTCCTTGGAGATCCTGCTCCTGCATTCGGTTGTGCAGAGTCTCTGCTTGGTTTTGCCACAAAGCAGAAGAAATGCATCCTGGAGGTACTACACAAAGCCAGAAAACTAATGAAAAGAGCCTCTGAAGTTATGGTGTTTCTTTCCTCAATGTATCTTTGGGGTTTTTGGTGCTTGTGGATGGTTTTTGAAGGGCTGATGTTCACAGGACTCTGTTTTGCACCACTCTGCTCGGGTGCTGTGTTCATGTGGGTACAACTTTTTGCTGGACTTGCAGATTCCACCAGGGCGCAGCCGGGCTGTTCCTTCTCCATCTCGTCTTTCCAATCTCTGAATGACTTGGATAGACCTTTGGAAATTGTTTCCAGATTGCTAGACAGCCTGGAGCAAGGTGGCTGACTGTTTAAAACCTGGTGCGCGTGCCTTTTACAACCAAGGTCTGCCCTTGCTTGGAGTGACCCGTGAAATGCTGCTCTTGTTGCACAGTGAGTGGCCCGTGGGCAGTGCCTGGACCCTGTGCCCTAACGATTTCATGGTTCAGCTCTGTTCCTGGTGATAAAGAGGCTGCATGCTGACAGGGTGGGCTGTTCCGGGGGCTGCTGGGCCATAAAGCCATGGAAAGCCATGGGATTAACAAGTATCATTCTGGTGCATGGAGCAATGACTCTTGCTTGGACCACCTGGCATGGCAGGAGGTCACACACAAGTCCTTGAGCGGAGTGGATACAGTCCTACAAGCACCACAGGAGATGCTCATCCCACCAACTGCTAGCTGGGCCAGGCAGGTACTTTAACCCTGGGGTGCTTGGGTAGCTTGGGGAGCTTGGACCGGTGGCCTCTGTAAGGTGTGTTGGCGGAACAGAGACTCTCTTGAAAGAGTTTGGGGAAGCCTGTGAGTCATTGACTTGTGTGGGGCCATCTGGGCCCCAGGTTGGTAGACCTGCCATGGTGTTGGGACACAATTTTTCTCTAGCTGAGCTGCATTGCTGCAGGGCTTGGTAAAAAATGCTTTGTTCTGAGACAGTGCTGCCTTCCCTGGGTCTAGTCTACTGCAGCCAGTGAACCTACGAGGGGTCCTGCTAGGACCACCGTTCAGGACTGAGAGTGGGAGCGTGGTGGGACGCTGTTCCTGGAGCGATGAAGGCAGATGTGCAAAACGTGGGTTAGTTTTGCAGGTGAAGAGAGAGAGTGATGGCCTTCCACGTGGGAAGGGTGGCTGGGAAGTGTTTAATTGCTCTGATGTTCAACTCCTCCTTCCCTCATACAGCTGAATGATTTTGCCACCTTTGTCACTGCCAGTCATTTACAAGTTGGATGCTTAGATCCAGACCGGCTCTAAAGGGACCTTCCTCCATGACCTCTTACTGTGACCTCCTCCAGCCAGCTGCTCACCTCGTTTTCCCCCTTGGACATCTCTCCCGTTGCCCCATCCCCGTGGCTTTGACTGCTTCCCCGGTTTGCTCCTCCACTGGAGGAGCAGGTGCTACGTGCCTTTTCCTCCAAGCTATCCTCTGTCCATGAGCAAGGCATCACCTTGTACGTGAAGCCAAAGGCCTTCTCTTGTCACCTTTCCACCCGTGGTGTGCATTCTGTCCAATGCTCTGTGAGGAACCCAGGGAGAGCCTGATTTTGTACTGCTGCCAACACCTAAGCCTGGCTCAGATATGTCACATAGCTGAGGTTTCTCTGTCATTGTTGTAAGCCTCCAGGAGCTTGTCTGTTAGGCACAGGAGAACTTGAGCAGGCGTGAACTCCCCATAGAGTTATAAGGGTCAGTGATCCTTATCTGTCTTGGCATTGCAACATCATTCTAGAGTAAGTTAATCACACAGTTCCAGAGCTGTGGAGCCCTCAGTGGGGACCTGGGGTTGCTGGAGGAGGCCTGGGGGTGAGGGAACCTTGCAGTGCCAACTGCTTTGCTGCTGGCTCCTGTCCCAGAGAAAGTGTGACATGGGGGAGGTTGACTTGCTTGTGCCAAGGGCAGGGGAAAGCATCCTTATGCATTATACCTGATCCCCTTCCTCTGCTCTCCACTGAAAAGATCAGCTGCTTTTCCCTCCTCACTGATCGCTTCCTGCTCTCCCCAGTTATCAGCAGCAGGGGGGTAAATCCTGCATGTGGTCCAGAAGCTGCCATTGCACAGACAACCAGGGAGGTGTTGGGGGGTGATGACTATCTCCTTGGTCAAGGTCAGCAGCTAGGACAGCCAGGAGACAGGGAGGAAACAGCAGGTCCCACTGGTGGTTCTGATGGAAATGGGGTACCTGTTGCCTGTGAAAAGAAACAGCCCTGGGGGCTGGAGGTGGGCAGTGCCGCGGGGGGGGTGGTCGGTGGGAGCTGCTCACCAGGCAGGGTGTGAGGGGCCCGGGGGCTGAGCACTGTGGTGCAGCAGCCCAAATGTGTTGGCACAGGACCCAGCTGCATTGTGCCGGCTACTCATGTGAGCATGCCCCAACGCTGCTGCTGCTGCTGGGACTGTGCACATCTCTTGGGGATTCAGCCCCCATGGGGGCTGTTAGTGCCAAGGGCCGCAGACCTCGATCACTGTGAACTAGCCGGCCCAGCAGGCATGCCGTGACCATCAGCACAGGCTGCACGAGCCCACAAGGGATCCTGGGCTCTTTCTTGGTTGCTTTCTCCTGCCAAAACTCATACTGAGCCTTTCACATTTTCTTCATGCTTGGAATGTAAATTATCTTGCACTGATAATCGTTCCCCTGTCTGCAGACAACTGAGGGAAGCTGGTGTGGGACCACATTGTCCGTCTTCCCTGCTACATTTTGGATCCACTGTCCAGTTTCAGCCAAATTTAACCAGATAGGTAAAGACTTGAAAGGAGTCAGATTTGCACAAGCTTGTGAAAAGCAGCAGGAGAAAGGAGAGAAATCCAAATTAGGACTCCCAGCTGGAAGAAAAGGCTCTAATGTGAGCCCAACCCAATTATTAGACATCAGAGAATCCACACAAGAGAGAGTGCCCCAGGCAACCAAGCTTCATGAATTCTGCTGCTCACAAAACAGCTGTTTATTTAGGTGCTGCAAAGTCTGTGAGATCCTTTCTGGGATCCCAGCACACAACTCCCATCTGACCCACCAGAGCTGTGAATCCAGACTGGGCTCAGCCCCCAGCCCAGCCTGGAGAGAGGAGGAGCTCTGTCCAGTGTTCAGAGGGGCTCTAACCCCGAGTTGTTTGACCTGTGAGTCCTCATCCCCACCTTAATTCAACCTGGATGTTTGCAACAAGGACACTGGCTACCTCACCTGAGTGCTGGTAGTCCTCTGATGCCCTTTCTGCGATCCCCTGTGGGGAACATACATGTCCTCCTACAATCAGTAAAATTAGTGGGAAGCAATCCAAGAGCATCTTGGCATGAAGAGCTGGGTGAGGGACCACGTTCCCTGCTGGATGCAGGTGAGAAGCCCTGGTGCTCAGCCGGACAGGGACTGCTCAGCTTCTCTCTGCCCTGCAGCACAGTCCTGGCCACCGTGCCTCTGCCCTTGCCGCCTTCTCTCCTACCAGGCAATTCTCATTCACCCATCCCCGCACCGATGCGAGGATCTTCTCATACCCCTGCCCAGCATCCTGCTGGTCTTTTCCTTCTGGTGCCTGAAGGTAAGCACGGAGAGCAGCTTTGCACTCTGCCTGCAGCCTCTCACTCTGTTGCCATCTGTCTGCCTTGTGCTGCTCCTTCCCGTCCCTCTCCTGTGTTGGAAGCAGCATAAGGACACGGAGGAGAGAGGATGAATGAGATGATCAGGGCATGATTCTCCCTCGTGAAAGGATAGCTGGCCAGGACGCCAGTAGCTGTGCCACAGAAGGTCCCTGCAGCAGCCATTTACTGAATGCAAAGAGATACCTGCAAGCGGATAAAAAAACTTTCAGCTCCCAGACCTGTCCGCCTTTGGGAAACCTGCCTATGGCAGCCAATGTCCTCTCCTGTATCTGCAGTGCCATACTGATGCAAAGCCAGCCCCTGGCCTGGGGAGCTTGGGATTTCACCGGAGAAAAGATTAACCCCTGAGACAGGCATGTTTGCCCAGGCTGCTCTCATTGCCACAGCATGTCCTTGTCAGCTCCCGGCACGAGGAACAACCTCCCACTCCGCTCCGTCTGCTGGAAACACATTTCTGAAAGCTCTCGCCATTGCAACACCTCTGCGGAGCAGGCAGCAGCGTGCGGACGCTGCTTGCAGCACCTGCGACAGCTGGGTACCAGGCTGGGCACACAACGTCCCTGTCAACCTGAGCCATGTGGAGTACCCAGTCATGGCATAACCAGCCTGTGCTGGCTGAGTCACAGCATCTATCCAAGGTACAACCTGGTCAGTCCAATACAGTCCCACAACATAAGAACACCAAGATGGCTTAGCCATCCCTATATAATCTCTCTCCCAAAATGGTCAGTTTTGATTACTCAGTGGAGGAGCATACGAAATGAGGCACGTGTAACGTGCCCCTTCTACTTTCTAGCATCAGTGCAAGTACGCAGTCGTTCCTGGGCTATTGTGTTTAATAACCACCGCTGGAGCTATCCCTCCCAAATGGATCGAAACCTTGTTTGAAGCCAAGTATGCTTTTGGGCTCTGCAATATCCTGTGGCAATGTGTTCCAGAATTTAATTATGCCCTCTGTGTGGAAAAAAAAATACTTCCTTTGGTTTGTTTCAAACCTGCTGCTTGTTCATTTCTGAGCTACAAACCTTCCTAACAGCCCTTGCAGCCTGCCCCTCCCTGGAGCTCCTTCTTCCAAGAATTAGGAAGGTTTCTTTGCTTGTAAACCTGTACCTGCCCCATTGCCAAAGAAAAAAGTGTGGTTGAGAGAAAAATTGCTTACTCAGCAAATCAGGTTGCTAACAGACAATGGAGCATCAGTGTTACCAACTCTTGTTAAAAAAAAAAAAGGGGGGGGGGGGGGTGCGGCTGAGGGTATTTAATCCTCTTATGCTCACGCATGGTACAGAAGAAAGGCCGCTACGACTCGAGGTGCAGCTGCACTTGTATACTCCACACGTGGCAAAAAACAAAGCGAGGTGCACAGAGCAGGGAATGCCATTTTTGTAGCACGGAGGTAGCTGGAACGATCCTTTAGGACTTGCCTTAGAGCAGTTGGCAGGAGCGCAGGATGCAAAATGCATTAGTTTCTAACAGATGTTTGATTCCAGGTGTTACGCCTCCTTTGAACTCTCCCTTCGTACATGAACGATGCTTGTTTGTTTGGAGGGCTGGGAGACGCACTGGTTTCTGAGAGCATTAGGATTTGAAATACACTCACGGCGCAAGCAGTAGCGAAGAGAAAGGCTCAGGAGGGGAGCAGATCCTGCTGCACTCTCCCCTCACTCTTGCAATGTTACGGAGCGCGTTAGAGCCCAACAAGCAGATGGCGAGAAGCAGAGGCTGAAGCCCCTGGCTGGGTTAGAAACCTCTTGCCTGCTCAGTCCCTCAGGAACCCCAATCACTTATCGGACAGGCGGATGTCCCTGAACGGTTCCCGATAAGGTGAGGTGTGCTGTGTATTAGGAGATGATAAGGGTGCACAATACCAAGCCCAATGATTTTGCCTCCCCGAATACCGAGACAGCCCAGCCTTCCTCAGGAGCCTGATACAGGCTGTTTGCTTTCTGTCCCGCGGCTCCGATAACCTCCCAGGTCTCTCCAGCTGACAGCCTGGAGAACCTTGGCAGCTCCCTTGGCATCCCATGCCCCCTCCTTGTCCCCCTTCACCCGGAACAGAGGGTGCAGCGGGCTCTGTGCCCTCCTGGCTGGATCCAGGGCACCCTGGGCCCTTCTCTCCCAAGGCTGTGGCAGGGGGAGGGGGGGGCCCCCCCCCCCGCCCCCCCCGCCAGCCCGGCTCCGGCCACGCACCCTGGAAACTCTCAGCCCTTCAGAGCAGCAAACCCGAGCAAGCGCCAGCTTTTTTTAAAAGTTTTATCCAAAGCAACCCCTGTCTTGTGACAGCTGATCTTTGACTCTCTGGAGTGCTGCACTCCTCCAAGTCTGCCTTTAATTCCCCCGGGAGGCTGATTAGCTGATAACTGCCGTTTGGAAGGGCCCTGTTTGCTCCAAGTGCCCAGGCCTCCCTGCCTGTATTTTCACCTCTTTTCTCAGCGCTGCCCATGTACGTGCAAAATAATTCCTGCACGCCCTGAGTTAGGACTGGACTTGCTCTGGGATTTCATCTTAGTTTGCCATCAGACACCTGATAGGGAAGAAAGTTGCGTCGATGCAAACACGCACGCGTTGATATACCTGCTGCCGTGCGAAGTGGGGACAGTGGCTCTCGCTTCAGCTCCCCGGCTCCGCTGCCCGTTGCGGAGGGGGACCAGGGCAGGCAAGGAGCTCTTGCCTGGCCATACAGGGAGGTAGGGCTGGGGAAACACCAGCAACGTGTCTACACGCGGGGATCCCCAAGGCATAGCCGAGTTCGAGCTGACAATGGAAGCGGCTTAATGGAGAACATGGAGACAGAACGTGGAGCGGTACCGCCTCGCCCCGGTTAGTGAGGTGGTACACAGCCAACAACTGAGCCTACAGCTGGGCGCCATCACGCTCCTGCAGCAGCACATCCATTTACTCCAGCGGGAGATCCATTTCCCTGCGCGAATCCTGCCCCGTGCAGACACCTGGAGTGCTTCTCTGCTCAGCACCTCCTCGCCTGCCTTGCTCAGCACCGTGGCTTTCACGTTTGCTACCCAGAGCCCACCTGCTTGCACTGGCTGCAGCATGCTAAAATTTCCAAGCTGAGATCAGATGCAAACTCTATGCAAACGCAGCTGAAGCTTTCCCTGGCTCCTTCCATAACCCCCCGTGCTAGGGCTGCCAGAAGGGAGGAAAAGATGAAAGGGTCTCCCTTTGCATCCCAAATCCCTATCTTTAGGATAAAGGCTGTTTCCAGCAAAAGTACTCACATGCTGAAGCAGTTTCATGACTAAATCTCTGCATCCTCCATGCCTTCCTCCATCCATGCTGTACAGGCTGCTCCCTGAGTCATTTCAACTTCCCACACCAGCGAGCAGCGTGCCTTACCTGTTGCAACAGGAGAGAGACCTCTCCTGAAGTTTACTGCCTGTCTGCCCTTGCCGCCGAAAATCCTCTCCCACAGCAGCACCTCGCTGGTTGCCGGGGGTCCATGGTGCTTGCAAAGCAGAGGAGAGGGCTCAGAGAAATTCCTGCAAGAAGGGATTTTGCTAGCTGAAACTCCGGCAGCACAGGTTGAGAACAGCGAGGGAGAAAGTTGCAGGAGGTGGAACTCCCTCGCTGAAGAGCCAGCCCTTCCGTGACGGACTGGAGGAGGAGGAAGAGGAGAGGCATCGCCCGCTCCCTTGCTGGAGAAGTGCACTCGTGTGTATGTGTATGTCAGAGCTGGGCAAGGACCCAAGCCTTAGAGCCAAATAATTGCAGAGCTTTTTACTCTAAGATTAACTAGTAGTGCCGTGAAATCCAGGACCTCGATTTGGGGGGGGGGGACGGACGACGACAGAATATGTCAGGTAAATCCCTCCAACACACCTGAAAAACCCAAAGATTGTTTTTAAGTAGCTGCCAGGTGGGTGTTGCAAGGAGGGATGGGGAGAAGGGGGTGGGGGAAACCTGAACCTGCCCTCAGAGCAGCTGCGTGCGGAGAGGCACTTTGAAGGTTGTTGTTGTTTGTGTTGGGGGAGCCCCCAGAAACCCCAGCTGCCGCCAACAAGCCCCAGGGTGCTCGGCGGAGTACAGGCAGAGGATGAAAAGGTGGTCCCTGTCCTGAAAAGGCAGGAGGCAGAGAAAAGAGAGGGAGGCAGCAAAGCGAGACGGAAGCACAGGGAGACCAAACGTTGCACCGGAGCTTTGGAGGGCTTTTCTTGGCAAAGCAAGAGCAGGAAAGTTGGGGCTATTGCATCCCAACTCTGGGGACGTTGATCAGGGCTGGACCGAGGGAAAGGGACACGCACCCTCCTGTGGGTGCTCCTTGTCACCTTGGCTAGAGCATGGGTAGTCTGGGGGTAGCTTCAGTCCTCTTTGTCCCAGGTGCCTTCCGGCCCCCCAGGAGTAAATACTTCCATTAGTAGTAAATACTAACGTACCCCCTTTAGATTGCAGTGGGGTTTGAACAGACGTAGGGGTAGGTCTCAATGTGGGAAGTCAATGTTCAGGTTTAGGTGAAGTTTTTTCACCCTGTGGTGTGTTTTGCAGAGGACATGGCCAGAAAGCTTTCTGTACAGTTTTAGGAAAACAAAAACAAGTCAAGAATATGAAAACTGGACAATTTTCACTTTGAACAGTCTGAATAAGTTCCTAACTGCTGCTTTTGAGGCTCTGTGCAGGGACAATGATGGAAGTGAGCACAGGAGTGTGTAGAGGAGACAGAGACCCCATTACCATCCCATTTGAGGAGGAGGGGTTGATGCAGACTCACATCTTACTAGTCACCAGCAAATCCCACAGCACAACAGCCACACATACAGCTTCGACCGGAACTTGTCTCAAACTTGACGCTGTTGTATTCAACCACAGGGCACCAATCCATGAGAAAATCCATGTGATTTCATGGTCCAAATCCAAAAAGATGTGAAGAGGTTGACCCATGATGTATTGGGCTATTTGGGGTTGTCAGTGGAGGTGAGTGAGAGCAATCTGGTAAATTCACCAGAATATGCAGTTTTGAGGGACTCAAGATTGTTCAGCATTTTAGGCTAGATCTATTGAACAGTTTAGATCAAGAATGAGAGAGGAAATTTGCACAGTGTGGTGAGACTGAATGATCTACCTGGGGTCACCCTGGGACAGTACTGGGTTGGGAACTGATCTGTTAGTTTTTGTGCTACAGATGTTCATGTCGGGTGCTATCCTCACAGCATCTTAACTCTACTTGGAAAGCGACTTTGATTTCAAGCTCATCACAGCCTTTCAGATATAGTTTGAACTGAATGAGAAGAGGGCATAAATCCAGTTGGATTTACATGTGCAGCTTGTCCATTTTTCCAGCTGGTTTAGTCAGATGACTTGTAGGGGAATTCCAGGGAAGTTTCGAGGATTATAGAAGTGATAGTAGAAGTAATAGTACCTTGAAATTGCAAATCAGCTCCTCTTCTTTAGGATGTCTCACGAGAAGAGGCCAGGTGATCAGTCAGTAATGGCAATGGGAGGTGCATTTGGGAGGAATGAAAGGAAAAGTTCCTTCACGCAGCTGTATCTCTTGCAGATGTGGAAGGTGAGAAAATCAGGTATTGGTGGCTGGATTTCAATGGGGCTGAGGCAGAGCTCAGAACAATACTTGTATTATATTTAGACATATCAAGGTACAAGTGAGCAAACCTCTGGCTTCAGGGCATCAGCTGATTGCTACAAGAACCACTATTTCCCTGTGTTTGGAGCCTTTCACAACTGGCTGGGTGCCTTGCTCCTTTTGCCTACATCTGGAGCAGTGGAGATATTGGACTAACCCTGGAGATATTGGACTTGGGGACTTGGTCTCATCTAGTGTAGCAAGGTGTGAGCTTTCAGCCAGCAAGGCTGGAAATGCTATTCTTCAGCAAGGCAAGAGGCTATCATGCCATTCACAAGAGAGGTGAATATCTGTCTCCCAGGTGGTCACAGAAGCTTTCTTTCAGTTCCTTTTCTTTGCTGTACTTTGCTGATGCAATGCTGTTTGAGGTAGTTGGTGCTCATGAAAGAGCCATGTGTCAGGCAGACTGTGCAGAATAGTTGGGCATAAGGTAAGGGTGGTTATTACCCATTCCCCTTACCCAAACACTTATAAATGCCCAGCGAACGCAAAAGCTGCTGAGAACTCCACCTTGTGTTGCCAGCAGATTGGTGACACCAGGTCTTCCTTTCCACAGCAGTGGCGGAGCGTGGTACCAGTCTTGTTTGCTGCAGCGGGCTGCAAGGGGACTTAGTTTTAGTTCTCAGAGAAGACTTTGCTCCCTGGCTATGGAGCAGAGAAACATTACATGAGCCCCCAACAAGTGTAGTTGGAAAAAAAAATAGACAAGCTTTTTGGGGACATGGGTGAAGGATTGTCCAAAAGCCTTTCTATTTTTCCAAATGTACCAGATGGTTTAATGAGAAATATTGCCTTTCCTAATTAAATCACGGCATCAGGGTGAGCAGCACTCTAGCTGTGAAGTGACTCCAAAATCCTCAGATTAGTTGGCTAGGACACTAAGATGGACTTTTGCCTTCCATACAAAGGCAAACATGAGCTCTTAGAGCCCATTTGGATCAGTTATTACTGATTCAGTAATCCAGGAATGGAAAGCAGCACAGGAGAACTTCTCCTGAGGTCCAGCTGATTATTCTCTATCAAAGGTGGGTGAAAGCGTGGGACTGGTGAAAACTTGATGGCTCTGCCTTCTCAGCTCTCCTACTCAACTTGAAGTCAGGCTGGGTTGGGAAGAAAAGTGTTGTGTTTGTCCCAAGGAGCTACTTCTGCTCCAGCAGAAAGGGATGGGTTGCAGAATTACCTGTGGCTGCAAGCAGAGAGGATTGGCCTGGCTGGGGAAGCTGCACCAGGAGGAAAGAAAGAAGATGGAGCAGTGCATGATGCCTGGCTTTGCCCTGAGTGCTACTTCAGACCGCTCAAGACAGACAATCAAACAGGCCAACAAAGACTCCATAAGCTGGTATCAACGTTTCATGCCGCCACGTCCTGCTGCCGGAATCTCGTTCCGTCGGATGCAACGGGCCCTTTTCCAGGACACGGGAAACGTGAGAGCTCCATCATTTGGCTGGCAAGGACGTTCCTTTCTCCCTAATCACAGGGAGAGATTTCATTTCCTAGTTCCGCCCAAGATCTCCATTTGATAAAGCCGAGATGTTCTGCTGTGGGTTAGGTGCGCGCAAAGAGTTTTGCAGAGAAGCAGCATGTTCAGGCTAGGGCAGGGAAATCACCACGGGCCTCTCTGGACCGACAAGAAACATAGGGGCCTCGCTGCCGATGGCTATACCTACTCATCGCCCTGGGGACCAGATCTGCCTGCCTCCTGAACACATGCCTGCAGGCCCATCTTCCAGCTCATCCTCCTAAAGACGTGCCCTTCCTGGCCTCGTTATGGCCAGCCCCGCCGGAGCCAGTGCTGCATTGCCTCGGTGGGTCTGGAGGTCAGGCCAGTGCCATCGAGACGCGGCGCTGGGGTGTTTCTCCAAACCCTTTTGCCCTCAGAAGCAGACATGGTGGTGCAGCCCCCCGTCTCATCCCTGCGGGGGGTTTGGCACTCTCTAAGCGAGCTGGCCCGGCTAGGGACTGAAATGGCCCAGCTGTTGCGGTGAGGCTGGGCAGCCAGCGTCGTGGTGAGCGCGTCCTAAGCGGTCCCAGCTCCCATCGCTCTCCCACGGTGCCTGACCCGATTTATCAGGCCACCTCCAAATCTACAGCCAATGTCCGCTCGCCGGCGTGCCGGGATCTGACAGGGGCTGAGGCGGAGCTGGGGCAGACGGAGAGTTACCTCCTGCACGGACAAACAAATTCTGTTTCCCCTCTGCAAAAAGGAGAGCTGGTCTGTGTGTCCGGCCTTTGAGCCTCAGCATCTGCTGTGCTGAAACGCTCTGTGGGTACGTTTGCCGGGGAGCGTGCAGGGACTTGCAAGGGAAGGGGCGATTATCTGCCTGGAACAACAGCAGCATTTTCCCCAACAAGCGGGAGCGTGCGTGCTGGGGGCGGGGAGGATCCAGCCCTGCGCAGGAATCGGCTCCCTGTGCTTGCATGTGCCCTGCAACCTCATTGACCAGCGCCGATGATAACCCTCTGTGAAGCTGCTCCGATGGGTCAGGATTGTTCCCGCGGAGCTGCAAACCACCGGCCAGCTCCCAGCCGGGCAGAGCACTTGGGGGAGCAAGGCGGGTGCTGTTTGTGGAGAGGGATGGGCAGGTTGCATCTCTCTCATCTTCTTGAAGCCTCCCAAGGTCACAGGGTGGATCCATCTCTCCCTTTGCAGCAGACCCTCTGAGCGGTACCCAGAGGCCCTGAACTGCATCTCTGTGTGCAAACCTGATTCTTACTCTGAGACTCACCCAGGATTTCCTCAGAGCAGCTCCAGGTTACCCTCACCTGAGGTCCTAGAGGAGTCCATTCGTGGGTGGGTTTGACTCAGGCCACCCATCATGCTTAATTTTAGGGATAGGGGCTGGTGCAATGCAAACAAATGCATGAATAGCATTGGTCAACCACCCCTTCTGGTCTCCCCAACATCCAGTGCAGGCTCCACTAAGACATCTTTGGCTTTTGAGGCTGAACCCTGTGTAGTCCCAGCCCTTAGACACACAGGAAGGCATCACCATAGAGCTCATGCTGGAATCAGGCCCCCCACTCCCTATGGTGTTGCACAGGACTATTGTGTGACAGATCAAACACCATGGATTGCTAAGAGTGAAAGACACGAGGCTGGCAGGGTTGCACTGGAATCCAAGTCTCTTCAGGCCCTTTGTGGGGACATAACCACTGCTGTGCCATGCTCTCTTGATTGGCTTCCCCACCGAGGATGAGGCACACTGATTCCTACAGAGCACTGCTGACATCCCTTGCCCCTTTAAAAGAGATGAAGTCATTTGCCTCTGAAGCCATCTGGCACAAGGACAGAGTCAGAAGCTCAACACAACAGAAGGCTGGGATGCCAGCCCGTGGAGGGGATGTCATCGCTCTACAGACAGATGGGGCCCTGATGGGATGGGGCAAGATGCTGTGTAAGACCCCAGGAGAAGGTTTGGTGTTGCAGGGAAGACAACAAAGACCTGCCGGCAGAGAGTACTGGGGTGTGCCATGGCCCTGCTTCCATCGTCCGTGACGAGTGGAGCCCCATCGAGAGACGGGAGCTGCGTACTGTTCTCCTGGGAGGGCCCGAGCTGGACCATGGTTCTCGTCATGGGATGAGCTAGTGAGTCAGTGTGTCTCCTCCTCCCCCTCCATCCGTCTGCGCAGAGCAGGCATTAGCTCATCTCAAGCCAATCGGTCTCCACCACGTGCCGGATGGCTGATCTCATCGTTGGCTGCGGTGGCGGTGACTGAATCCAGAGCGGCGTGTGACTGCAGTCTCCGCGGGGTGTCCATTGGGGCAGCGCAGGGAGAGGAGCCACCACATCCCTGTGAGGCACAGGGAAGTGACCTCAGGCAAAACTGCCCACTAGACCTGAGCGGGTGATTTCATCAGAGAGTGCTGGGGGACGAGCAAAAGTCCTTGTTGGTGTGCCCAGGGAACAGCCTCTCACTTCCAGATCTGGCAGAAGGTTTCTCTCTCAGTTTCTGAGGTAGCATCACTGGCCTTACATTCCCAGAGTGCCTACACAGCCAGAGCCTCTTGTATCACAGACTCCTTAACCCTCTTAGCTTAATTAGTTAAGGAGCCGGTGCTCTTCACAGGACTTCACTGGGTCATGCTGTCATCCACCAGGAATGTCCCAGGCCACAGAAAGTCTTTCTGAAGTTCCAGCACTGGAGCCCTTTCTCCCCACCACGCACTGCAAGGCAGGGTGGCTTCCAGCCAGGGCAGGGCCCCGTCAAGTCCCTCCTTGTGGCCTCGTTGCTTGGGAAGGAGCTGGGGATGTGGTGGACAGATGAAGGCAGACATGCCTTTCCATCATCCTGGCTGAGAAACCAAGCTTCAGCTTGGTGTTCATGCAGGAGAAAGAGGTTGGTGGAGGTGGCAGTGAAGAAGGGTGGAGGGGAGAGTGTGGAAGATGTTGTCCATGGGTCTTTACTAGGAGGTGGGGAAAGACAACAGTGAGTTAATTTATCTGGAGGGTAGAGCAGGAACGAGAGGTTAAATTACAATCCCATCAGTTCAGGTGTCTCTCCAGGGGGAATGAGCTGTTTCCAGAAGATGCCTCTCTTCCCTCACTGGCCCCACACAACTGGCTTAGATTGGAGGTTTAACTTTTAGTCCAATGCACTGGATCGGATGGTGGGGATTGCACAGGCACTAGGAGATCAGGCACGGGCAGAGCAGGGGACTGCCCGCTCTCTTTCTGCACTCAGAGGTCTCCAGTTTGCCTGACTCAAGCAGAAACCTTTCAAAGTGGAGGTTAATTTTCAAGTAGGGAAATAACTGTGTTTGTTCTGGTCTGGCCTGAAAAACCCTGGACCATTAACTCTTAACCCTAGGAAAGACAACTCCTCTCCTACTTTGCCTTGCTTCAGGAAAAAAATTCTGTTCTACTCCAGCCCAGACCCTTTGTACCCTCTTCCCTTTTGCATAACAGTCTGTAAATGTTTCTCTATTAATCAGTTGCCTCAACCCCAGATTTTCCAGCTCCCCTTTCAGATCCTCGCTATCTACCACTTCTCCTTCAGCTTGGTGCTGAGACCTGATGCCCAGTCATGCCTGGTGCAGAAGCCAGCCTGGAACTTCCTTGCTCCAAGGGCTTTATAAAGAGGTGCCATTGTGCAACAGAGCCTTGTACCAGGAGTACAGTCCACACGATGATTATCTCGATACCATCCTCACTGAATCAAGGGAGCCTGAGCCCAAAGAAAAATTTAGAGCTAAACAGCTCTTGTTTACAGGAAGCCGGAGCACAGTGTCTGGGCTTGTACCAGTGTAGCAGGAGATGTTGCTATTGTCTCAGACTGCAAAATATTGATTGATGGCGTGTCTCTGAGATTTCCCAGGGATGTTGTGGGAGCAATTTTCCTAATTTCTGAAGCATCTTGCACAGCAGCCCAAGGGGAAAAGTGTTTTCTTTGGCTGAACTGGACAATCAAGCAAGGGTCATCAGCTTTATTGACTGTTATGTTTGGCCATGATCACTGCAGGCTTTGCCACCTATGCAGCACTCTTTGTGCTGTTGTACGGAGAAAGGTGGGTCTCAGACCTGTTGTAAAGGGTGGTGGCCACCAATGGACACAGTACCAGCAGCCCAAATCTCTGTGAATTTGTACTACTGAACAAATCCACTGTCCTTGCGTCCTCAGGAAAGGAGACAAACCTCTCTTGCAACAGTGAAGCTACTTTTCTGGGGGTATTATTATTCCTTCTGGGTAAAGAAAACCGTGGTCCTACAGGCAAAAAGCTGGTGTACTGCTCTGCATAAATGGGTAAAGAGCCTCATCTCCAAGACTTGTCTTGCTCTGTGACAAGACAACAAAGAACTGAGAGAGAAAATCAAAATGGCTGACTGCAATCCAGATGTGAGGGAAGGCTTGCCCACATCTGGCGGAGAGTGTTTCACAATGGGAACAGCTTTCCTCAGCCCTCAGCACACAGCTGGGGGTGGTTGTTGCACCCACAAACAGGATGGTCCAGTTCCCGTGGAGGCAGAAGGTCTGTTTGGCCAGTTGATGAATCAGAGAACATTTACCAAGACCTTTTTGTGTCAGGAAATATGTTTTGATGAAAACAGGAAGAAGTTAAAAAAAAAAAAAGAGTGAAAAGTGAGAGAAATGCAGATTGCAGAGGCATTCCTCCAACCCACACAGCAAATCTTAGTGCTGAGGGATACCATCTATCTCAGCTGGGACAGTCATTTTGGGATTCACTGATGACCCACAAAGTCACCGGTGAATGTGGCTTTCAGGTGAGCCACATTTGCTAACTGCCCATGGAGTTACGGGTAAGGCTGTGCGCATCTTTGAAACTCTTTGCCGAAGCACTTGGAGAAAGGTCCAAGAGGTTTCCCCTTGGACTTGTGCTGCTGGTTTTTATCAGTCCCGGGCTCCTTCTCATCGTTGCCAGGGCAGGGGCATAAGGATGTCTGTAGGGCTGACAGTCGTCGTGGTCAAACACTTGTGATGAGAGCAGGAGGGGCAGGGCACCGGGGGTTGACCTGGGCCTGTGACATCTCCCAGGTGTTTGTCATCTCCCAGTGCCTGCATCCTCCAAGGGAGGCAGGGGATCTGTTAACCTTTTCATTGGTGGGGAAACTGAGGCACAGAGATGTTCAGCTATACTTACAAATATTTTAAGCCAAACAGGGATTAGGTGGGTGAGGGGGATCAGAGAAATGGAGAAGGGGCCTGAGGACTAGGAGGTTTGGGGGGCCAGAAGATACAGGCTAACAAAGGGCTGATTTGGGAAGGCGAGTCTGCTCAGCCTCCTTTGCAGAACCAAACCCTCTGTTTTGTCAGGTTTGGTGAAAGTGCTTACCTTGTCACCCTGCCCAGCAGACCCTTCTCCAGTGAGCTGGGCATGAGGAATCAACTCAGCCGCTTGAGATGAAGGCTGGGTACATTACTGAATAGCAAACACAGTGTCTCTTCAGCATCGCCTCTGAACACAGCTTTCCTGGTTTGCCTTGAATCTGTGAAAGACGTGTGCAGTGAGGCCATGCATGGGAAATGGGTGAAGGCAGCAGGCACCTCTTCTTCACCTGTAACACCAGGCAACATGGCCCTGAGAGGGCTGCAGGGTAGCCCCGTGGTGCCAGGGCTTTGCTCACGATGCTGACTGACTCTGCCCCGAGGTCACGATGCCCTCTGAATTCCCCCAGAAAGAAGGCTTTTCCATTTTCTGCTATGACAGGGCTCTCCACCATTGATGTTGGGTTGGGGCTTTTGCTCTGAAGCAGTTTTGAGTCTCCACCCTTCCCTGCTCCCCCTGTCTGGTGCAGTTCAGGCATAGCATGAACAAGAGGAAGGGTCGACCTTCATTAGAATAAATATGAGAGGCAGTCTGCCAGAACGATAAACAGAAAAAGGGCTGGGTGAGAGGTGTGGAGAATCCCTAAAGCTGAGGGGCTTTGCATTAATTATCATATTAAGTGCTTGAATGGCAAAAAATACCCATCTCCATTTTCACGCGCGTTCACTTTAAAAAAACATAAAAATCCTGCTTAATGGCTCCATTTAATTCATTAAAGGATTATAGCAAAGACTAAAGGAAAAAAAACAAAGTACGATGGGTGGTTCTGGCATCCTGCTCCACACCATCCGTGAGTGTTTCGGAGGTAGCAGAGGGTGCGAACGTGACGACTCCGCCCAGCGCTCCTGCTCCTTCCCAGCAGAGCGGGGTGAACCCTGGTACCCAGGAGCTTGAGCAACTTCGACCACTGGGACTGATGGGTATCAGGAGCACAGCCCCAGGCACTCTTCCTTGCTCAGCAGATGCAAATCCTCCCCAGCGCTTTGACAGCACCGACTCTTTTGCTGAGACCTCAAGACACTCTCCGACCTCTTTATTTGGCTGCACATTTGATGGATGCTTCTGACCTGTTGACAGTGCCCAGTACCAAGCTGTCCCATAAACCAGGGTTTTCTTTCTTTTTTTAATAACAGAGCTGAAATGTTGCAGCAGGAGGCAATGTTGATTTTTGCAAAATGTTCTCTGTATTAATTTGTTGAGCTTTAAAATAAGCCTGGGAGGCTGGTTTATCTCTCAGACCCATTTTTATTTGAGTTCCCAAAGTTTAGAGGTCTGATTGATGTATGCCATGCTGATGTGGGTCTGTTTGCATCGCCTCTGGGCAGGGACCGTGCTGGGAGAGAAAGGGTTAGAGGAAATGGTGCTGGTCTCTGGCACAGGTGGGGAGTTTGCTGCCTGATAAAGGGAAGGAGAGGGGCTGGCAGGAGGTTAAGGTTAAGGGCAAGGGTGGGAGAGGAGATTGCCCATTGCTTCTCTGAGAGTGCTTTAGTGTGACCATAGCCAGGCTGGAGTGGTGGCTTTGGAGCAGAAGAAGGATACGGGTAAGTCCACCTTGGTGGGACTGGCTGTGCTGAGGAGTGAAGTGCTGCCATGAGCAAGGGCTGTGGGGGATCTCATGGGGCAAAGAGAAATAGGAGTGGAGCTCTGCAGCTGGAGCATGTGTGTGAAACCAGCTTTAAGCTATTGCCTTGTCCTGGGGAGGGCTGGTGGCTAAACAACCCTGAGGGGTTGTGTTTGGGGGTGAGGCATTTGAGATGCTCTTGTAGGGCCCCTGAAATCAGATCACACCTCACTGAGCAGTTCATTTACTGAAAAGAGATGGAGGCTGCCTTCTCTCCCGCTCCTTGTGGCTTGGCAAAGAGCTTGGTTGCGGGAAGTGAGCCTGCGCACGAGGAGGCCAGGACAGCGTGGCAGTCCTCGGTGTGGGCTTCCCGTGCTGCCCAGACTGCATCGCCTTCCCAAATCAAGCTGAGGTCACCGTTTCAACACTGCCTCTCCCCAGCTGCCAGCGTGCCCCAAGCCAGGACGGGCTGAGGAGGGAAGTGAGGTCTTGCAACCTGTTCCCTCCAGCAATGACTGCATGCACGTGGCTCCCGAGCAATGCGGGAGCTATTCGGAAGCCAAGGTTTGGCCTGAAAGGGGAGCAGAGCATCTGGGGTGTCCTGCTCTGGAGTGTCCTCAAACTGATCTGCAACACCTGGAGCAGCTGGCTAGGCTCAGCAGAGCATCCCGGGGTTGGCCAACCAGCCTGGCTTTTGCTCCCTTCTTCCTTGATTGTCCCTCTCCGATCTCATCGCTGACCGCAGGTGGTAGCAGGCGCCTTGCAAAAAAGGCAGATTGGAGCTACAGACTCGTGTGTGCGTGAGGGGGGGAAGAGCAAATCGTCCTTGAAACAATGTCCCTTTTCAGAGCCTTGGCTCCTGGCAGGAATAATCAGTCCTCCCTGGGTGGCTCAGCCTGGCAGCAGCTCTGCCTAATCCTGCCCAAGTTGGGGCAAATGTGTGGGATTGCTGAGCCATGGGGTGACATGAGATGCTTCTGCAGCCCATTTGGGGAGCTCCTGCAGCTTGTTGCGGCTCTGGAGGAGGCTGGGAGGAAAGGGCAGGTGATGTGCTTGCACGGGCAGGCACATCTGTATGGGCAGGCACATCTGCACGGGCAGGCAGGAGCACTTGGGAGGGGTGGGTCGTGCTCTGCTCTTAGGGCAGTCCCTGTGGCGAATGCTGAGGGTTGATCCGGCGTGGGGTTCAGGGAGCAATCGGTAGTCAACCTCAGTGGTCATCCACTGCGGGGTGGAAGGAGGACTGGCTACTTGTTTGTGGGTCAGTCTTGGTACCCTGGAGCCGGAATCAAGGCAGAGATCCGATCCTGGTGCGCTGCAGCGGCTGGCTGCAAGGAGCCCCGTGCCCCTGGACATAGTAATTGCAGAACGGCTGCCCTCACCCATGGGTGAAAAATAAGGGCTGTTCAAAGATTCTCAGGGTCTGAATAACCCTGTTTCCTCCGAGCGGAGGAAGAGACAGCATGATCGTGCTCTCTGGAGCTGTTTGCAATAGTGCTGCTCACATTACAGGGGGATGTGTGCGTGCAGAGATTTAATTTCAGGAGTTGTCAACAATGCATGTTCACTGGGGACTTCTTTTTGCAAGTGAATCTTGTGCTGTTTTGGATGTAATGTTCATTGTTTGAAATGCCCTCCTGGAGTTTTTCCCCTACCAACTTTTATCTGTCTCCGCCATCATAAATATCGTCTCATTTTCTCTTTCAAATGGGTCCTGGAATGAATGCTGTGGGCTGTCTTGTACCCCAGACTGGGGAATTCAGGTTTTATTTGCAACATGCCAGGGAATTTTATTTTCTAGTAACGACTTGTGCTGTAATTGTGAACTTCCTCTTACAACAGAGCTCTACCTCCCTGCTCCCCTGGTGAATGCTTGCTTTGGGAATGGAGGCTGGAGCAGTGCTGGTGTTTTTCAGTGGATTTTCTATAGTCTCCTTGAAATTCCCAGAGTTTTAGCAAAGCTGCTGCAGGAGGATGGGGACTTGGACACCTTTTGCTGCACAGCATCTGGAGGGGGAGATGCAGGAAGGGCCATCGCGGCTGTACCTGCCCCGCAGGGAGGATGGAGGGAAGGACAGTCCCCTCTTACCTGCTCCACCTTCTGCCTTCCCTCCCCAGCTCCTGTTTTCCACTTCCTTTGCCTCCTCTAGGCAAGCCTGGCCCTGGGTCACCCCTCCTAATCGGAGATCAAAGCCAAGCTCACGCCGCGGCGCTGGCAGGGCGGGCAGCGCTGCCCTGTCGCCTGCCCTGCACGCTGCCTGCCCGACTTGTGCCTGCCGGTGTTGCCTGACGGCTGCAATTAGGATGGGAGAGAAAAGTTTACTTAACCTGCTCCTGCCAGACCCCAGGGTGATGAAAGATGGTTTCTAAAGGCAGCGAGATAGGGCTGGGGAGGGGATCAAAGGCATCCTGCCTGCCTACAGAAGCAGTTGGCGATGTAAGCGCAGGGTTGCGCTCTCTGGGGCGATGCTCAGCCCTGCACCCCTCGCCCTCCCAGCCCTGCTCGTGCCTCCCCCGGCCGCAGCGCTGGCTCCGGACCTGCTGCTCCCAGCGCCGCTCCCCGGGGGAGGCAGCTCCGGGCTATGCCGAGGACGGACACCCCTTTGCCACCAACCCCTTCTCCTGCCTCCCCACAGGGAGGTGACTGTGTTCCCTGGCTCGGGGGGCTCTCTGGCCCCTCCTGGGGGGACACGCAGCATCCTGGTGTGCCGCTTCCCGGGGCAGAGCTGCAGAAATTGCCTTGCCATTAAAATGCAGCTTGCGGGGGAGGCAGCTCCGGGCTATGCCGAGGACGGACACCCCTTTGCCACCAACCCCTTCTCCTGCCTCCCCACAGGGAGGTGACTGTGTTCCCTGGCTCGGGGGGCTCTCTGGCCCCTCCTGGGGGGACACGCAGCATCCTGGTGTGCCGCTTCCCGGGGCAGAGCTGCAGAAATTGCCTTGCCATTAAAATGCAGCTTGCACTGCCTGGCAAGCGTGGAGCAGCCTCTGTTCCCACGGACTCATTTACCTGCTTGGAAGTGGAAAGTGTTCAGTACCTGGCGGGCTCTGCTGAGCTAATTAATTTATTTAATAACGATGCTTAGCTGCTCTCCAGGCCTAGCTGCTTTGCATCCCAAAGGGTGATGATTTTTTTTTTTTGTAAGAAATTCCCAGTGGAGATGCGCATGGTTTATTTATATAGATAGATATGTTGTTGTTGTTGTTCTCCATTTTGTACAGCATCTTGCACAACAGGGCTCTGGCTCTGTAACCCTGCTCTGACACGCTGTTGTCATACGTGTGAGCACTGCCACCGGTCTGGGGACACCCCTGCTCAACCGCTTTTTGAATCCTGTGGGCTCTGCCCTTTGGGAGAGTAAGTCCCAGGGCCCCATGAACCAGAGGAGCTGCAGCATGAGCTAACGATCCAGCCTAATTAACCTGAAATCTTCCGAGGATTTGCAGTCACTAGAGGGAGACAGGGGAGCCCCTGCTGTGAGCTTGGGTGTGAATGATTCATGGGCACCCTGTTACCCTTCCTCTGCAGTCCCCGGGAAGAAATCCAGCTGGCTTGGAGGGGTGCGGGAGGATGCCCTGCCAGCTTTCCATCATGACTGTTGTCATTTCAGCATTGATGCTCCCAGCTGATGCCTCCCCCTCGGCTGCAGCTGGCTGGAAGTAGGGACCAGGCTGTGCCCCAGACTAGGGACATGCATTTCCTAGCAGGGATTAGGAAAGCCTTGTTACCTTACTGGGAACCTCTGCCCGTTTTTCCTGCTGCCCCCGGCAAGGCTCTTGGGACAGTTGACTTCAGGGAGCTTGTGTCTTGTTGCAACACAAAATGGAAATGCTGATCAAGGCTGCCTTGCCTTCAGGGACAAGCAAGAAAACATGGGTGTGGGAAAAAGTCTGTTATACTGTAGGGCAGGTGCAGGGCATGCAACTGGAATTACCCAAAGCAGTGCCCATGGGAGTATCTAGGTGCTGGCGACATCGGCTCACTGCTGGGGTATGGGTGCAGGTCTTGCCCTTGCTGCCCCGGGGGTCAGAGGGGAGAGGAAGAACGTGCCAGGGGTTGGTTTGCCCAGAGTCCGGCCAGTGCCGCTGTCTGGCACGGGTGCATCTCTGCCAGAGCCTGGCTCTGCGGCGGAGTTCAGCGAGATGCACCCTGGCATGATCCAGCCCAAACCTTAGGTGACCATCCTGTTCACATCAGGACTTCTATGGGTAGATCCTGTCCTGCAAGAAGAAAAAGCTCCCAGCGCTGTGGCTAGATGAGGATCTTTTCCACTTGAGCTCAGCCAGGGCTGGGATGCACCATCCTCGTCAGCATAACGAGGTGCCCATCGCTCCCAGGGTGGGCTCACTCGCCTGATGTTGTTCCCCATGCTCTCTAACTGCTCTGCACAAGTTTGCTTTCCTCTTTGCCCTGAGACAGAACTGGGTGTTCCCATGACTTCTACCTCCAGTTTGTGCCCTGGCGGGTTGCTCTCCTCCTCATGTTCCCAATTCCTACCCCAAATTGCATTTTTCTCTGCTGGTGAGTCACGCGTTGTACTGTTGCAATACTCACCTTGCCACGACCTCTGTGGGAGCCGTGTCCCTGCATGCAGGAGCTCATTTGGGGCGCAGTGATTCAGCTCGGATCAGAGGACTTGCGCCTCTTCCCTGTGCCCAGCTGTGTGTACCCAAGAAAGCATTTCTGCCTAGTGGGGAGTGAATCACCCAGGAGTGGCTTACCCAGCCCTGCCTGCTGCGAGCAGGAAGGGGAACGGGAGGAGAGGAGAAGGGGAACGCGGCTGGGAATTCACTGGCAGGGAAACCTTCCTCCTGCACTGGGGACCGGGGCCGCTTTGCGATGCAATGCTTGGGCTTTGGGTTGCAGAGGAAGAAGAGTCAAGTGGAGATGTAGCATTTGGTTGCTGTTGTATGGGCCTGCAGGCCACCCCGGCGTCTGCAGAGAGCAGCCAGTGCCTGCCCCGCTCTGACTGCATGGGCTGCAGCTTGCCTCCAGCCTGGTGCCTTGCTCTCTGCTGATGCTTCAGGCAAGTTGGGACATGGCCACTGCGGTGAGGACGTCCGCTTTGTCATGCGTTGAGCTGATGCTGGGCTGATCTCTCTGCCGGTTCCCACAGCCGCTCGCTGGAGCCAGTGGCTGGGGATTTTCCAAGCAGGAGCACGGGTACGGGGCCATCCTGCCTGCTCAGCTGTCACCTCCAACAGGCAGTGGGTGGCATTTTGAGTGGAGGGAGCAAGCTTTCATCGTGTTCTTTCTGCTGTGTTATTTCACTTGCTGTGGTCTGCATTTGCTGAACACCGGCCCAGAGCAGTTAAGGGCATCTAACTTAGGAACTGCTAGAATAAATATAAGTTGTGGCAATGACATCAGTTTTAAAAGAAAGCCACTTGGTGAGTCTTTCTCTTTGACCTGTCTGTTTTGGTGCACTCTGTGGCATGGCAAGCTTTACTCACTTGGCGCAAAATCATTTTTGCACTACCAGGTCCTGGCAGAAGGGAGCTGGGAGCTGCGGGTAAGGCTGCTTTGGGCTCCCCAAAAAGCTGATGTGATGGATGAGTCTGGTGAGCATAGATGGGATTTGCAAAAATATGTCTCTATCAGGTCCGAGCAGCCTTATGGCCAGTCACTGAACAGCCTCCTGGCCTGGGAAGCTGTGGGTGCAGCCTGGGGGCACTCAGGCAAAGGGTAGGACCGAGGTGTTGGGGATCACAGTTAGCCCACCCGTGGTTGCCCCACGCAGAGCTGTGCTCTTAGGTGTCTCCCAGGCTCCATGCTTGGCTGTGGGTCTGACTTGAGTTTTCCAATGGGAATATCAGTCGGGATCGCTGGGCCTTGCTGCTGGCTCCATTCAGTCTGCCCGAGGAGTGATCTGGACAGCAGCAGAGCTGTGTCTGATCTGGAAACAGGACCCTGAAGGACAGCGTTGATGCGCTCACCTGTATGACCCCACCCTGTGTCACATCAGGCTCAGCTCGTTGCCTTCATTTTCAAGATGCATCATGGCTTATCCTACCTGGCCAAGCATCCTTTATTTGGTACCAAGCAATGGGCTGTTGCCTCCTGGGATTGGGAAGAAGGCTCCTAACCTCCTCCCAGATGGTGTCACCATCCCTCAGACACCTTCTTTGTGCTGTTACCGCTGGAAGACACATGCACGTGTGTGCAGTTGGTGCTGAGGTGTCCCAGGACAAGGACTGTGAGATGCTGTGGAAATACATATGATCAATAACTGCATGGGATGAATTGCAAATACACGTGTGGGGCAAGGGACCCACGGCTCATGTATTTCTGGCACAGGAATCAAGTGTCTTAATAAAATCACAGCCCCTAAAAGTTAAATAATAAATCTGACACTGATAGGTGTGGGTAGGGAATTTCCTGCAAACAGCTGACTATAAACATGGCCATTAACATTATTCTGAGAGGATCTTGTTCATGATTTATTAGACCTGTGTGGGACAGGCCCATAGAAGACACATGGAATAAATCAAGTGAAACCCTGAAATGCCCTTGAGCTGGTTCAACCCCTGCTACCGCAGCGAGGGCAGTGGGAGCGCGGCAGTCTGCAGGGAGGCTTTCCACGCGCATGCGGCAGTGCCGGCCAGGATGGGGTCCGCGGTCTGCTGACGGGACCTGGGATTCAGAGAGGATGTGAGCAGGAGTCTGGGAGGCGAGTTGTGAGGAGCTTGGCCCTTCCTGGGACCTGAAACGGCCGGGCTACAGCAGCGTGCAGCTCCGCGCTGCCCATGGAGGATGGGGGGCGGGAAGGAGGCATGTTGCTACAGTTCTGTCATTACCACATCCAAAATTATCATTCGTATAAACAAGGTGAGCAAGCAAACCTCAGGACAAACCGGGACTCGCCTGGGGGAAGCGGGGGAAAGGCAGGAGCCACCAGGCGAGGGGGAGAGGGGTTGTATGGGGGACTGCTCCTTCGGGAGGTGGGCTGCTGTTGCTGGCACTGCCGTTTAACCCACCTCACCTGACCATGCTCTGAGGCTGCTGGACACTCTTGCAATGATCGCACGATGTGTCCGAATTTCCCCTGGTGCAGTTTGGCAGGGGAAGTGGTGGATGTAAAGGAGCTGGGGGTACCTGGGGGGCAGCTCTGCTGTGCTGATGTAGGAACTTCTCCTTAGCCCCAGGCAATTATCCAGCAGCAATTATCTCCTGTGGGTGCCACCCAGAGCGAAGCTCTCGCTGGGTTTTATTTCCTGGGCATATAACGACTTGCCTGAAGAAAGCCCTGCTGCAAAGCCTGCATCACCCCGCTGTGCGCGTTAGCATGAGGGTTTGCGCCCGGCGGACCTGCGCTCGGACGCGTGCCAGCGAACCGGCTCTGCGGAGGGCACTGAAGCAGCAAAGGGACCGTCTGCTCGGGCTCCAGAGCACCCTGGGTGGAGGTTTAAAGCCTAGGCCAGTATGTTGGTGCAAATTATCTTCTCATTCAGCATCCCCACCTCCTGCCCATGCTGGTGGGCCTTTTCCGTCCATGGTTGTATAGGGAGGACCTAGCTCCATGGGGCCCAGTGCTGCACTAAAAAAAGAACATTGTGTAGCATCACTGCCCCAGGTGGGCTGAGGGTGGAGATTTGGCACTGAGATTTAGCAGAGATCATCAGGTATTAGGTGGCTTTTAGCAGGGAATTAACCCAAGGGCTCGCACAGCAGGGCTCTGGAGGGGGTGTCTGTGCTTCGAGTGGCTGAGCTGACCATTGGGGTCATTCTGCCTTCTGAGGGGCTTTCCCTGGTGCCTGGAGAGCATCTCCTTTCAGTTGCATTTTCTTACTGTTAGTTTCTTTTAATGGGAAATTAAGTAGTTCTGGGGACATGTTGATATAAAAAGGAGAACAAAATCGGGTGTTTGCTCTCATGATAAATCAGGTACCCTGCTAGGGTCTCTTCCTCAACACCAGTGTCTGAACTTGTTTAGGATTTGGTAAGGAGGTAAATGACATCTTTATTTGACATGTATCTATTTGTGCTGCAGGCAAACAGTTTGAACATCCTGGGTATCAAATCAGAGGGGTAAAGCCCTTGAAATGAGGAACTCCAAGCACCAGGAGAGCAGGAATTGAGAAATAACCAGTTCCTTGACTGCCCATGGGAAACCCAGCCTTCTAGTTAGCTTCAGCACAAGCTTTGCAGCCATGTAGGGAGGCAGATGGATGGTTGAGATCTTCTAATACATATTGGCCAATACTGACATGGTTTGGCATATGTGTGCATAGGGTGACTGTGAGTAGCCTAAATATGGTTGTTGGGCAATAGTTTGCTGTTATACAAATAACAGTTGCACAACCAGGGAGGGGTAATTCTTCAGGTGTCCCAGTGCCTTGGCTGTAGCTCTGCTCGACTGAGAGTCCTGCCTGAGCAATGCTGTGGGAGCAGGGTACACGGTGCTCCTTAATGTCATGTCTTGTAGGCACAGGGGGCAGATCCTGCACCCTATCTCTTTTGCACTGGTGTCACAGGCAGAAGGGAATGGTGTGCCTGGCTACATGACACACTGCTGGCAGAGGTGCCTGTCCTCTGTCCATCAGCCACCCATTGTCCCTTCATTTAGCATCGGTTGGAGCTACTCAAGGGCATGGGAGCTGTGGCTGTCCCATCAACAGACATAGGACTGTTCCCAGATAAGCTTGGGGCCAAGGTTTTTATTGAGTTTTAAGTGTGGAGAACCTTATGCTTACAGCCCCAGGGTGCAAGGAGCCCAGGCTGGCTGCAGCTGGGAACACACCCCATCGTGTCGATGCACTTTGGCTCTGCTGCTCGCTGCTGCTGGGTAGTCTGGCACCGTGAGGTGTTCAGATATGGATCAGCACTGGCTGATCCTTAATCAGGCCCAGATTGCTATTATTGTCCTCTTAATACTCCCTAAGCTGGTTATAGAGGAAATTCTACTTTAGATGCTACCGCAGGCTCCCTGCAAGTCCTCAGCACAGCTCATCGTAGTACCAGTTTCAGCAACATGCAGGATTCCCAAATGAATAGAAGGTTATGGGGCATAGCTTTGTTAGGCACTTGGAAAGGATTTCCCTCTGCGAAAGCAGAACTTGGTTGATGGAAGAAATTATAAAGGCATTAGGAGTGAATGCACCTCTGTGGCAGATGGAAAGGGCAGCAGAGCGGTACACGAAAGCGCAGTGGAGCTGGACTCTGTGTCAGCACCTGTGCAAGCTCCCTGGGCTGGGGTACAGGCAAGCCCGGGGTCCCCGGAGCTGGAGGAGGGAGAGCCGAGCACCGTGGCTTTGTGAAGTTTTCTCTGTGCCCTTGGGAGCCCGTCCCAGGGCAGATCAGCCTTTGCAGCCCCTGGGTCTGAGGGAAGCTGGGACCTGCGAGGCATCGCTGCCTGTGGCTGACCCTCAGGTGAGGGGACGAGCCATCAGCCCGCCACTTATTTGGCTGCATCCCCAAGGGGCCTGATTCAGGGTTGATTTAAACCACTAAGTCCAAGGGGCTTAAGGTGGACAGAAACCACCTGCTGGGGTACACTCTTCCCTGGCTGTCCAGGGTTTCAGGGGTAAACCAGGTGCTTGAAGAACACCTTGAGGAACCTGTGCTGGGCACGCACTGTGGATCTGGCTGTGAATCCCGGGGAAGAGGACATCCATCAGGGCGAGTGCCTTGGGTCAAGGCTGGTGTAAAGTGAGGGACAGGCCCTAGTTCCCAGAAACATGTGCGTTGAGCCAAAGCTTGTGGTGCTCGTAGAGAGCAGGCCAGGCCAGGCTCAGCTCTGAAGCCCCGGCTGGATGTGCTCTGGCATACCCAGCATAGCGTGTGTGCGTGGACATCAGCCCCTCAGTGCACAGGGGAGACATTTGCTTCTCGGCAACAGGATTTGAAATTCTTCTGCTCTTTGTTTGCTGGCAGAATGGGAGAATATGTGGATTCTCACAAGCTCTAATATCTTTGATTTATCTCCTTTCTCTAAATGCCTGAGATCATTAAGGACAGGGAAAAGAAAGCCTCTTATCTGACTGCCAGCAGCACTGAAAGGGCCCTCTATATTACCTTGTGGTTTATAATTTCCAAAGTATTTCTGTCCAAACTTACCAGAGGACGGAAAGGCTGTAGGGAACACAGAAACAACAGCATGGACACAGCTTGCCCTTGCTTATACAGGAATGGAGCAGCATTCGCAAGGCAATTAGAGCATGGGTTTTCTGCGGTCACGTGAGCACCAGATGGACAAATACCCTGTAAACTCTTAACGTGGATGTACCTGGCCAAAGTCTTTGTCTGCTGTGGATTTATGCATGTATGGACTGTGTAAACAGAGTGTAAAGGCAAAAGTGGCAGCAGGTGGTTGCACAGAAGGACCAACCTTTCTGAGCGTGCGAGGAAGCTTTTATTCTTAGGGAGACATGTGGACCCGCGTGAGGCTCAGGAGACAGTAAACTGAAGGTGGGGGAAAGTCTGCTCTCTGCCAGGGCCTTTGATGAGAGCCAATTCTGAAGGTAGAGTTAATTCCGAGGGAAAGAACATAGGTGTTTGGGTGGTTTCAGGATCAAGGGATTGCCTTCAAAGCTGATTGGGCATCTTGTGTTAACCTAGGGTAGGTGGTGTAATGTAAATAAAACAAGTGACCTGCAAAATACACCAGGACTTCACATCACTGCTTTCTCTTCTGCTAGGCAGCCAGCATGCAGAGGTTCAGGCATCAACTGTCGGTCGGCAGGGGAACAGTACTGATGCAAGTGTATGGCACCAACAATAGAGAAAGCAACGACAAAGTTGTGCATGTAGAGAATGGCTGTGTTGATGTACATAGAATAAATACACGAGCACACACATATGTCGGAACATCTTTGTAAGGTGCTGAAGCAGAAGTTTATGCAGAATGTATTTATGTGGAAATACATCTTGAGTTAGTAAACAGCAGTTTGTGCTCTTCTCCATGTATGAACATAGATGCCTTTCATGGCATAGTATGAACATGACTAAGGGGGAGTACTCCTCCTAATTGAGATCAGAAAAGATATGGAAGCACATAAAAGAGGGAGATTACACATTCTTGTAAAGCCTTCAAAGATGAATTCATGCAGTGGTATACAAATATGTGGGGTGGGGGGAAGAGATGTACCCAAACACATCAACAGGGAATTATACTCATGGAGAGATGAGCAGTACCCCTCTCTTTTTGGATGTACCTTTAATACGTTTGTGATGATAATTAAAGCCCCTTTTGGGTGTTACGTCTTGCAATTTACTGTGGTCTTATAAATCTTTCAGCAATTTGAAATCTGCAGTGAACAAAGGTATTGCAAAGGTTTGGAATAGAAACAAAGAGAAGGAGCTGCACCGCATTCGGCAGAGGGTACCTTGGTCTCTCTGGAAAGAATAGCTGATAGGTAGGAAGAGTAGGAGGTCCCACAGGGCTTTGCAGACAAAAAGACCCCAGTTCCTCCCCCTGAAGGGAGACATCCATCTCAAGTACCTTGCCCCTCTGGCTGGCTCTTACAGTCATGGAAGGGGATCATCGGCAGGCTGAACTCTCCCCGAAGGGGTAGATGTTTTCCAGCGGCTCCACGCCTTCCTGAGGAGACTGAATGTGGGAGGGATGAATGTGGGCCTGGAAAGCCACCTGTGAGGTAGCCAGTGTTGTTGGAAGCTGTGGGTGGAGGTGGGCAGCGAGTGCAGCTGGGAGTAGACAGAAGCGGGGTGGAGGTGTTTTTTGGGGTGTAACTGGAAAGGGAAATGGAGCTGGTGAGGGATATACCTGTAAGTGACAGAGAAATGGAGCAAAAATAATTATGTTGAATGGGTGGCTGTGGCAAAAGGCACTGGAACAGAGAAGAAAAACAGAGGGGGACAGTCTGGAAGGAAGAGCTAGAGGTCTGGAGGACTGGATAGAGACACAGAGAGGAGGAGGAAAAAAGAGGTCACAAGGATTCAGAGAACAAAGAAGAGATCCCTCTAGGAGGATGAACAAGTGTGAGAGGCAGGTGGACAAGGGCCAGGAAGGCTCCTCTCCACCACAGAGCATCCCTGCTGCAGGGTGCACCCAGGTGGCTGATTGGGGAGGGACCTTGAGGAGCAACCTCTTTGCGACCAGTCTAAGCCTCTGGCCTGCTGGCAGTGAGAGCATTGCAATGGGTGTCTGTGGACATGCACAAACCACAGCTCTTCCCTACCCTCTCCATGACCCTGTCAGGGTGCTCTCACTCACTGCCTCCAGGACGTCAACAGGCTGTGTCAGCAAGCAAAAGGTTGAGGGCTTGGTCTACAGTAGAGCTGTGGCTGCAGTGTGTTGGAGCCTGAGTGACCACCGAAGTCCTGGATGGCTCCTAAGTTTCATGAACAGGAGTTAAAGCTCCTCTTTGGAAGACACAGCTGGGAGGCAGACAGGCATGGTATTGGGGGAAGGATGAGACTCAGGTGAGAAACTAAAACAGTGCATGGTGTGCAGGGAAAATCAGTCATTGCATTGCTGCCCTCCTTCCAAAGGGCAGAGAAGGGGCGTCTTGAGGACAGTTGGCTTTGCAAGAGACGTGGTACCTCATCATGCTTCCATGTATGTGCTACTGCCTGAGCAGGCATCAGGAAAGTCTTATTGAGGGTCCCACAGCTAAGGAAAGAAGGAGAGATTGGGAAAATACCTGGGGGCCAGAACAGCACCCAGCACTGTGGGTGATGGCCAGGCTGCCCTGCTACCATGAGGGCAGGGAAATGGGGAGGGGTCAGCACAGGGGTGGTACTGTTGCAGAGATACATGATCTGCCTCTAGCCCAGCAGTATCTGCCACATCACACATGCTAATCCAGTCCTTGTCAGTCAGACTCCTTGCTTGTGCCACCCTTTTTGGGGTTTGTTTTGCTACTCCAACACTGAACTGGTTTTCTTCCACTCTTTGGCTAGCTTGCCTGATGTTCAGTTGATGTTTGGTGGTACAGTGGTGACAGCAGTCCTGACTACTTCTGCCAAGAAATCAAAGCTGAAGAAGGTGGAGGTGTTGGTAGGACTGAGGGGTGAAGAGACACCACAGACCATCTGCAGAGAGCGTGGAGTTGTCTGTGCAGTCAACAGTGAACACCGTGATTTGCCTGGTGGAGATGGTGATTTCTGGCTTCCTTTCTAGAATGAGATCACTCATTGGATTCCCACCAAGAAATCAGCACTCCCTCCTGCAAATGGTTCAACCCTGCTGCGGGCATCTGTGCTGATTATTGCTGTAGATGAGTCCCCAAGAATGCCAAGGGGCTGATTCTTCAGTGAATTGAAGCCTGACCACTTGTGGGTGGATAAGAAAGTAGATAAAAGGATGAAGAGCTTGGTCAGTCAATGCTTCCCTGTGCTGGAATGACTCTCATCTTCACCAGGGTCAGGGGATATGAGAGGCACTGAAAATGAGCAACGTGAGCAAAACTGGAAATGAGTAAAAGCCAGTGGGAGGTTTTGAATTTTTTTATTTTTTCAAATGATCACCTGTGTGATCATCATTTCACCGTTTCCCAAGCAGCACATGGCTTAATTCTGGGTTCTGCAAGGAAGAAAGCTTTTTGTTGACAGGCTACTTCTGATCCTCTAAATAATCTACAAGAAATACACCCATCTCTTCTGAGGCAACTCAGGATCAAACTAAAAGTACTTGGATAATAGCTCTGACCCCACAGCTAATCCTGTTCCTGGGGTGCCTGCATATAAATTGACTCAGGCAGGCAGCTGAGAGCCTTTGATTACGCTCAGGTTTTTCACCCTTGCTCCTCTGCAGGTCTCTAGAGGAAGCCCCAAGAGATCAGTGCCTGCTCCTTCCCAGCACCTGTGGCTGAGAGGGGAAGGAGAGACTGATGGGGCCAGGAGAACGAAGGCTGATATTAGCCTGTGGGTGAGCCATGGGCTTGCCAAAGAGGTGGGAAGTGGAGCCTCCTGTTTAGCTCTCGGGAAGGTTGACTTCACTCCAGAGAGATGGGGATAGAGCTGGGGTGGCTACTGGCTGTGGCACGTCTCTGGTGATTTAGATCTGGAGATAGGGGGGAGGTTGCTTTGGCTCCCGGAAACCAGAGCAGAGAGAGGCAGAAAATCCCTTTCAGCATTTCCTGGGAAGCCTTGTGGGCTCTGGAGAAGACAGGCTGGGAAATGGGCAGGAGAGATGGGTGTCCAACCCCACATAGCCTGGGGCACTCAGAGAAGCTGCTTCCCTGAGCCCTGTGCAGCCGGCTTGGCAGGACGGAAGGGAGACAGGGAGAGGATGTGCAGAAACGGGCATGGGGTTTGGTTGGCAGCAGGGTTGGAACGGGTGACATACAGAGGCAGCCACAGGGTTGTGGCTTGGGTTAACAAGCCCAGCTCCTGTCCTCTGTGGGGCTGGTGGGGAGGTGTCTGTGGGCTGCTGCGGAGCTGGGAAGAATCACAACTGCCTGGACTCAACTTTACCCTGGTGTAATGGTAGCTGGGATGGAAGGGGCTTGTGCAAGGATGAGCTGAGTCCAGGGAGAAGCAAGAGAGGAAGCAGAACAAGGAAGGAGAAGAGTAAACTTGTCAGATAACCCAAGAAACCCTGTTTGTGTGTGTGTGCATTAAGCACAGCTCTGCCACAGAATAGTTTGGGTTGGAGGGGACCTTTAAAGGTCACCTAGTCCAACTTCCATGCAGTCTCCGTTCTGTCTGCATGGAAGGGGAAGATCTTTGCTCTCCCGCCTGGGAGGAAAGAGCAGACATTTACAAAGAAGCAGCTGCAGGGATGCCAAGGCAGGTTCATCCACTCTTTTTGCAGATCCTTTGGCACAACTTGTAGAAGGAATATTTTGCAGCGGGGGTCTTGCCTCATCCCCACCTCGTTCCCTCTGCCCCTGTGCCTGCCAGGCACAGACGATCCCTCGTTGGCCCCTCCCTGGGTCCGCTCAGAAGCCTCCCCAGACGGGGCCGGATCGGGAAGCCAGGCCTCTCCCAGCTTTGGCAGCCCAAGGCTGGCCTTTCCCCAGCAATTCAACCATTCCTCCTCTCCCGAACGGAACGTGCCCCGACACCTTTTCCTTGAACTGAATTGCATTCAAGAGCCTGGGTTTGCCCACACATGTTAAAGGTAGGGCTGGAGGCAAAAAGCAGGGAAAGCCAGCCACAGCTCCAGCATGGAGGAAGAGGGGAGCCAGAGCTGGGTGCTTGCACCCAGCGGTGACTGTGGAAGGGGGGCTGGCTGCTGGCGCAGCTGGAGCAGCAATGCGTACGCTGGCTTCCCATCACAGCTCCTTTCCAGAAGAGTCTCTCCTCATCCAACGTTTGGTTTTTCAAGAGGGGATTGAGTATCCTTGGAGAGATGAACCATCTGGAGGAGGAGGGCTTGATCTGCCAGGGGTTCATTGCCATGGCACTGCAGCTGCATGGTGGTGATGGGGGTCTGGAGGCAGGGGTGGAGGGAGTGGGAGAAGGGACGGGCATAGCGGCGTGGGAGTGCTGGGCTGAGCCCAGAAGCGCTGGGGGCTGCGGAGGATGCTTGGCACTCGCTGGCGTGCTCCTCCCCAGAGGGCTTGCCCGTGTGGGCAGCAGCACGGGCAGGGGTTTGCAGGTGTTAGCTGTACACGGCGCGCTTTTACCCTTGCCAGTTTCACGTAGAGGCAGCCAAGGAGAGGCTTGGTCTTCTCCCCTTCTCTTTTGCTCTTTGCATATGGAGGGGGGCTATTACCTTCATGTTCCTTCCAGTCTGCCCAGTGTGCCAGCATCTCCAGGGCTGAAGTTTGCCAGCAGCCAGCACTGGCTTGAGAACATCTGTATGTGCAAGCCCTGTGTTACAGTTAATGTGCAAAGGATATGGGCATCTGCCTCTGAGGAGGAGTGAACCAGAGCCCTCCAGATTTCCCCTCTGATTATTACAGCATGTTTCTTCCTGCCACAGGTAGTTCATCAGATGCCAGCTGCCAGGCTAAGGAGAAGGATGCAAACAAGACATGTGAAGTAAAATACTCCAGCATCCAACCTGGATGAGCAAGCTGTAAAGGAAAAGGAAATTATTCCTGTGGAGCAGGATAAAGGCTCACCAAACAGGCTGCATGTGGGCAGCGCTCAGAATAGGGAACGGCTCTTTGAAGGGCATGAAAATCTGCACCAGAGCTAAAACCTGGAGCTGGCTCCCAGGTGATGGGGGAATCAGCTGATGATAGATAAGGTAAGGATTTCATTAGGGATATCATGACCAAGAGGAAACAACAAGAATCCTGCAGGATGCATCCTGCTGCTCAAGCCCAAGCAGACGGGGCATGATTACAGCAGTGATTAGTGCAGCAGAGCAGCAGGACCGGGTCAGACCAAAGGTCTACCTTGACTCATCTCTGCACTCAATAGCAGATGCTTCAAGAAGAGGGAGCATAGCAAATATGTGGTGATATTTGTCCCAGATATTAACTCAGCTTCCAGGTTCAGGTACTCCTGAGCCAAAGCAGCTCTTCTGTGGACATTAGCATTGGGGAGAAAGAGCTTTCGGTTTCCAGGAGACCCCTCAATTCATGGGAGGGAAATGCACCATGTGGCTGGTCAGCACTGGATGCTCATTCTAGGAGTCCTGTGTTGTTTTTACACTCCTCCTGGCTGTGAAATGTCCTACGAGTGGCTGGTACAGCCCCAGCCATCGGGGATTGTCCCACCGGGCACGGCTGCGGGGCCATGGGGGCCCTGGGCAAGCCACAGATGGCTACCCTCGTGCTGTGGTCAGGCTTGGCTTTGCACGCGGGGTATTTCAGCCCCATAGCTGACGGCAGCAAAGTCTCCAAAACCCAGGCAGTAAAGGTGATCAGTGAGGTGTTTGGACAAGAAGTAACAGGAGACTTGTATAGTGTCTCGGGTCCAACTGAAGCAGTGATCAAAAGGAATATGAAATTAAGAAAAATGTAGGGAATGCACATAAAAATGTGTCCTGGGGCAAGTCATTTCCCAAGAATCACAGAATCAGAGTTTCTGCGATTCTTTGGAGCACAATACCGAGGTGGTATTGTCGGTATACCGACAAAAAGTGGGCTTAATTGGGAAATGGCCACGGTTTATGTGGTAGGCCATGAAATAGAAAGTAATGTAGCTTCTCCATGGCCAATGCAGAAACTGGGTGGTCTCTGACACAAATTAGTACGTACCGTGCAATTACCTTGGCACCAGAGCATCTGGGAGGCAGACGTAGCGCGGCTCCTGTTAGACTTCAGCATCGCTGTGCAGCAAAGTACTTGTCCGTGTGTCCTCACTCTGTCTGTCTTAATGCTACCTGGAGGAATGTGATGTCTGTGGTTTTATGCCCCATCAAATTGAGTTAAAACCAGTTAGTAGGCTCAAAAATTAGAGGGAATGGTACTAGGACAGGCAGACTGGTCAACAAAACACAAAGCCTGGGATCATATAGGCTATGTGTCCTTTAGGCTAAGTGGTCCGTGCTCCAGAAAGGCTGGGGGAGGTTGGGGGCGATGGGACGGGACGGGATGGGATTGCCAAGCGTGGTGGGGACGTAGCCCTGAAAGGGACCAGCGCTGCATTTTGCGAGGCCACGTCCCGCTGCTGCTGAGATGCTCCGCTGC
>NW_010549532.1:0-35547 GCF_000687285.1 Phaethon lepturus | reverse complement strand
TCTGTGATTCTGTGATTCTGTGATTTTATTTTGTATGCAGACATTCTTATCAGCTTAATCTAACCTAGGGCTTTCTGACAGTTAATAATCTAGAGGTACCATTGCAAATCCAGAGCCTTCTTTTTGGATCATTGAAAATCTCATATTATTATTGAGTTGTAACAAGTTTGTTGTCTACAGGCTTTGTAGAAACAAAAGTAATGGTGATTTTCAAGAAAATACAATACAGAGAGCACAGTTCAGAAGAGGTTTTTTTTTTTAAGATTGCAATAATATTCTTAATTTATACTGAAAATCTCCCTGCTGATAGAAATATCTTTCAAACCACAGGGTTTTAAGTTGCCTATTGTTCTTGCCTCTAGACAGTTGATGATTCTTCCTGTCATCCTCAGATGGCTGAATCTGTCAGTATTGGAACTCTTCTGTATTTTTAGAGTGAGAAAAAGAAACCAGTTAATACCTCCTATAAAAGGTGACTTGATTGCACTGGATGTCGAACAGGAAGAATTCTTGTAATTTTAGGAGAAATGGGACTGCTAAACAACACCTCTACCAAAGAAGGGTCCTGTAATTGAAAAGAAGGTGTTTTTAGCCTGGGGATATGTTTGGTTTGTGTCGCTTCATTGTCATACTTCCTAGCTTGCTTGTTTTCTTGCTTTCTTCCTTTGTCTTCCTACTAGCCATTTGTTGCCGGGTTTTGATACACTTATTTCTATCAGCACCTCAGCATAGGATATGTTCGATACATCCACCTGTGATACATCACCTGTGCACCTGAGTCTATTTTGCTATATAACTGTAGTGATTCCAATGAAGTCAATGAGAAAGTGATTATACTGAGCTTAGATTCAAGTCTACTCATCTCAGTTCAGCAGTGGTGCACAAGTGAAGGTTCATCGCATCTAATTTTAGATGTCTGAAAATTTTTTGTCTAATATTCTTCTGCAAAGAATGGAGAGAAAGAGAGAAACGTATACCCAGGGAGCAGTTCACGTCAATCAGAGCCAAAAGATATGAATCACTCTCTGCAGGTTCCTCTTTCTAACCTCTGACTTTAAAGTGAGATGAGGTGATTAACTTTTACTTAAAGTCACATGATATGTCTATAAATGGCTGTCAAGCTAAGAGTGTGTAGTAACATTGAGGTAACACTGGCATGTTGAAAACACTTAAAATTACAAATTGGCATAGACCGTTATTAAACTCATCTAGGTTCACTAAACTTCCCTTTGAATTTGGCCGTAAGTCAACTATGAATAGTAGATTGTGAATGAAATGAAGAACAGCTGTGCCTTCATAACATAAATCTCTTAGACAGGGGAAATCATTCACTCAAGTTAGTGAGAAAATTAGCATCTTTACGTTTCATTTTCTCTTGTCTCTCAAAGGACTTTCATTAGGACTGACAGAACTGATGATACTGGATTTGCAGACCAGGGACTTGCCATAGTTGATCTCTGAAATCATGGATGTGCTTCAGACTTAGTTTCTGTTGAAAATTGAATCTGGTCTACCACTGAATTCATTATTTCAGATTTTCTTTAAATTGTGCAGCTGTGATTAACATAGACTGTTGCTGCCTACCTTGCTTATGTGACAGATCAGAAAAAAAATGGAGAAATCATGATCCCTTCCTGCCTCAAGCAATTAATCAACATCTTCCAAATTTACTGCCTTGCTATCTGACTCAGAGACTGGAGAATCCAAGGCATGGTTACCTTCTTCCAATACACTGTGCCATGAGATTTCAACCAGAAGCAGACATGGGTGCTTTCCTGTGAGGCAGATCATCCTCTGCAGAGGCACGCCTGGAGTCCTTCTGCGATCTGATGCAAACAGGCTGTGGTGTTATTAGTAATAGTGTCGTTGCTGATATTATTCCAACCTGTGCTTATAGAGTAGGTTACACTGTGACTCTTAAGTGTTTCAATTATCTGGGAAGAGAACATTCCATTTGCAAATCGGTTATTTATAGGCTATAAAACACATATGCACATATTGTGGTATGATTTTACATTAGAAATTGTTAAATTGAATTTTTCCCATGTCCTTTCAAAGTGTGAAATGAAATGAATTTAACATGCATGCTAGTAAGATTTTGCTTGCTTTCTTTAGAGAAAGCATGTGCTTTTAAATGTTCTTTCTAATACACATTTTTCCATCCACTAAATCATTCTTTCATTAACAGTGATTAAAACTAAGCCTCTGTGCTCATAAGCCTGCCCTATGTGGATGAACACTCATGTCTTACTAATGGTAGTAGTTTAAAATATCCTAGTATTTTAAAATACCCTAGTAGTTTAAAATTGGGAAAATTTAGCTATCTAAAAAATGGGTTCATAGATGGACAGGTAGAAAGACATGAAAAGTATTACTCATCTTCATCTCTAAAACCATGAACATTCACAGTTGTTCTAGAGTTTCGGATGGAGCAAAACTAAAGCAAAACTAGATATGTGTTTGCAATTCAGTATTTTTTCTTACTATCAAAGACATTCTGATATATCAGAAGAATATAGCGTATTATGTGATACTTCCAGCAACCTGCTAGTATCTTTTCGCTGCAGCAATGGTCCGTATGTTTGACATCATTTATGTAACCCAGTGATACATCTTTGATTGTAATTTCATGCTAGCGATTGGCAGGCTCTGTGTACAATGACAACAACTACTATCTCCTAAAATTCTTTGGTAAACTATGGGGAAATTTTCATCTGTCCCTATAATCTAAAAAATATATAGTGCTTACCGAGTATCACATTCTTGTGCTTTAAAATGAAAGTCAGCCTGGGTGTGGGTGAAAGAAATTTCTTCATGGGGAGCCACAGAAAAGATAGAGAAATAAGTCTCTTTAGAATCTGAGAATTATTTCCTGTGGTATCTGGAACTTCTATTAATTTAAAATTCAGTCCTCATTTTTTAATCTGCAATATCCTCTAGGGGATTTTTTGTTATTAGTCACTAATATCCCTCAAAAAACAAAACAAAATCCTTTCTTTTCCCTGGTCATAGGTTTTCTCATACACTTTAAAACTCTTAACCTTGACAGGGACTTGATGCTATTACATGTGTAAGGAAGCAATCAAACCTCTCACACTACAGGAGTCCACCCAGTTGTGGATACATATGAAGTCCATACAGCACCAAGGATTTTCTGAAGCCTGTGAAAAACTGATTTGGTTTTTTTTTTTTTTTTTCTTTCTTTCTTGTACATCTCAAATAATTCAAAACTTTGAATACAACTGTAAGTCTGTCAGAAGCCTGGATGACAAATTGAACTTCAGACAGAAAGAGGGGGTTTGGGAGGTAAAGCCAGATTTAGGCTTATGTATGTGTTTTTCTTAGCCCCAAACGATTTGCTTTCTGTTAAAGCTCAAAGCATTTGTACTTGCTTGATAGTTACAGCTGAGGTAATGACTTTAAGTATGCCAATTTGCACCAACTGAAGATTTGTCCCTCTATTTCCAAACTTGTTTTTCAGCAGTCATATTGGTCTGCACCACACAGTTCACTGACTGTGTTCTCATAGTTCTCTTGCTTCAAATATAAAGGTTTGCTTCATTTCATGGACAGAGGTTACCACTAAAAGAGAAAAATAATGCTAGGCACACAGTCTTAACATGACTGTAAGGATGTACCAATTCAATGCTAATTACTGTAATACAGATGCTGGCTCTGTCTATGACCACAGTTGATGCCTGGAAGTGCTGTATGATTTCCAAGCAGGTTCATTAATTTACTAGCCTGTTAACTTAACATGAAAAGCAAAGCAAACAAGCTGGTTTAGGTTTATTTATTGAATTAAGTCCAAAAAATGCATCTCTGTTCTTTTATTGAGTGGCTGTGGGCTGAAATGTGACATACCTTTGGGAAAAACAAATCAAGGATTATTTAAGTGGTTGTTTACTTCAAGAAATGCAAAACATGCTGTTTGAGAAGCTGAATCATTAGAACAATTGCAATGGGACACAGTGTTTTTCATAATGAGATGAAAATCTTTACATAGATCATCTAATCTATTTATACCATATTTTCCATCAAGGTATCAGGTCATCGAGGCACTGAACTTGAATTCCATATAAGTTGTTGGTCAGATTGACCCACAGCTACACACTTCATAATCTTTTACAAAGAGATACTAGCTGAAATTAATTGTAATATCATACGCTTGTACTTCTGTCTTTCCTGGAACTGGGTATATATAGGGAGTGGTGGCAGGGGTGGTAGTGTTTGCTCACAATATTTAATTTCATTCTGAAGGATTAATTTTCTACTTTGTCTTGAAGATGCGTGAGCTTCGTGGTTGTTTCCATCCTCATGTGGAATTGCTCCTTCTGTCAGCGTAATTGCCTGCCTAGCTGGCTGATTGCTCCACCACCCCTGAGAAGCCAGTCTTTTCACACAGAGAGATTATTATCCCTGAAGTAACCTGGATCTAGGGCTTTGAAGATTAGGATTAGAACAAGAAATATGATTTAGCATTCACTCAAGAGCCAGCATAATGTTCACAGCACTGGTATGATGTACCAAAATTGACTTATTTTGCTTAGCAAGCAGAGTGATGAGTTTTGATCAACTGCCCATTGAAGGCTATCGTTGGCACGGCCAGCGCAGAATACTATAACGGTGGAACCTGGAATCCATGAATATGTACAAAGCTATTGCCAAGTCAGCATCTGAGAGGATGTTAATAGGAACAGCTTGCTGGCTCATTGTGGATGGGAGAATTTATTTCTGACAGATTTCATACTTGGGAGAATGTCAGCTAACCCTGAGGCTGTGAAGTCTCTTGTCGGTCAGAAAACAGATCCCTCATTTGAGGATGTTGTCAGGGCTTTGGCCAGTTCTTCAAAATGTTACCCTTTTCCTTCTAACTTCACTTCTGTCTTGTTCGGATTTAGTTTCAGACAGCTGAATTTCAATTCAGAAGCTGATCTCCTGTAGGCACTGAGGCAGATGGGAAGCAGTGCTGTTAGGGTATGAATTGAAAGATGGTTTGAACTGAGAGTCAGTAACACACTGTTCACTGCGGTGTTTCAAAAATATCTCCTGGTAGTTTTACATCTATGGCTACCAGAATAAAACAGAAGACTGGAGAAGTTCACCAGCAAGGGGCCCAGATGAGAGGCACTGTTACCAGTCACAAATGTTTTGGATCATTCACAGTGGAATGATTTGATCCAGCTTTGTGCAGTTCACTTGTTGCTGCGTGATGCTGCGATGGCTATTATGGCAAATGTAGCTGCAAGACCCAAAAGAAGAAGAATGGTAATGTTATCACAGCCTGGGAATAACATGTTGTGTATATAAAAAATAAAAGCAGAATTGTTCCCTAGCTCTCTCTTAAATATGGTTTGAACCTCATTAACAAATGATATGATGGTGGTTTTATGTGAAATTAGTTAATTGCCCTTTGTCACAGTTTCCTCTGGGAGGTGGATTGCAACAAAGAGAAAGTATAACAATCACATACAAAAAGCTGTTCTGCCATCTGTTTGTTTATTTTTACAATTATGTATATTGCAGATTTCTATCTGAGAAAAAAAACTATTAAAACTTGTTAAAGTTTTAATTTCTTCATCTATTTGCATTTCAAATAAATATGGAATAATCTGAGATGTAACATTGAGAACGGTATAATAAACTGATCAAAATGGACAGGAAAGGATGTCTTAAAATATCAGATTTATTTATAGATAGTCAATTTTCAGTCCTTGTGGAACTACAAGTCAAGAATAAATTGGATGGGATAGAATTTTGTAAATATGTGAAGTAAAGAAATTGCTTCCTGTGAGTGCTAGTCTCTTCATTTCTGTATCTAGAACAATCACTGTGGAACTGCTGATTTGAAAAAACAAGGAACAAGCAATGTTATACTTGTGTAGTGTATCCTCTTCCACAGGGAAAAAATGGAATTTTATAGGTATACACAGAAAATGTTTATCTCTTTTCTCAGAAAAAGAGATTTAGGTCTCTCTGTGAGGGAAGAGGCAAAATCAGATTCATCCAGAGATGAGGAATCCTATGAAATATCATGTTATAGATCTAGTACAGTCTCACCTGGATGACTGTATGTTGTTCTTGTCCCCTGATGAAGAAAGTTAAAGTTTTGCTAGTTGGCAGAGCTGCTTATGAAATCTCACAGTGGAAAATAAAATAAATCTTTCACTGCACTTCATGCAAGCAGTGGTCTGTTCTAAAGAAGAGTGGGTAAGGTCTGAAATAACTGAGGGTAATAAACATGCAAGTTTGATATGAGCTCAGAAAACTCCTCTGAACTCTCCCCTCAGTCCCAAAGTCCTGAGAAACGACCTGCAGAAAAAGAAATGAATCTGCAAATCTGTAAAGCAGAGGTGGTCCAGAATTTTCTTAAGCATCCCTGAAATCAGAAATGCCAAAAAAGTCTTCCCAGCCTTGCCTTCTCCTGCTAAACACTGTCACTACAAAAGCTTGTATCAGCTATAGTATATGTCTGTGAGCTATGCTCTCAACTGATTTTACTTACTGAGTCCAAATAATTGCAGGCGTGTTGTTTGTGTTTCTGTGTTGTGTCCAGTGGGGCTAGATGAAGGGACTGTTAGCCCTGTGGAAAAACAAGGAGCTGTTGTTTCAACCTGAATCACATTCTTCGAAGACTAGATGTATGTCTCTATGAAAAGCTGTATAATTTTGGGGGAAAAAAAAAGAGGGGAGAACAAAAAGGTGTCCCATACAACAGATCATTGCTGGTCTGTGCACTAAACAGACACACATCACACAAATCACTGTAGGACTTCACACTGTTAGCAAGGAAAACATTTCTCAGATTAATAATTGAGAGCAAAAGTTACCTCGCTAAAGCATTGGATGGGCAAGACAAGACTCACAGAATGAGAATGGATTGCAGGGTTAACAGAGACACCCTCACATGAAGGAATTACTTATAGACTGCAAAATAACTATAATAAATTTGAAGAGATCTGAGGACGATTCTGGGAATTTATCAAACCTTGAAAATAGTCTGTGTATGTAAGCACAAAAGATTAATACACTCTAACCCTGGCCTCTGCCTATCCTTTTTGCTCTCAGACATCATGCTTAGGCACACAAGCAGAAAAAAAAAAAGAAGTTTCAGTGGTTCATTTCCAATACAAACAAGAAAAAGTAAATACCAATTTGAATAGTGCTTCTGTATAGAGATAATACTTCTCATTCTGTTATAAAAAATACCCTGTGTTTATTCCTGTTTCATATTTATTCATATTATCAGTCTGTTTTACTTGTTCTTTCTGTATTTAGTAGAATGAAATTAATTAGTATTTGGCATTAAGAAATAATTTTAGGGTATGTGTGGGTTGCATATCAATGGATTTCACCATGATAAGCCATGTGTGGGGAAGAGTACACTGCAGAGTAGTTGCAAAAGCCATTTGGAATCAGTCTTTGCTTTGAGAGGAGACACGTGTCACATAATGATGGTCAGTCTGGTGCCACATGAAGTAAATCCCCTTCCGACTATTTGCATTTGATTCTTGAACAGAACAGAATGCAAGTGGCACTGTAAAGATGTACAACACATTGGATGGTATAAAGTGGGTGCTGACATCATTTCAAAAGATTTGGTTGAGACCCCATCCACCTGATTTTAGTTCACTGGAACAGCCTTTCTTTCCATCAGCTATTAAGGAAGCCCAGAACAACCAAAATCCTAACTCAGTTATGTTCCTGGTACTAGTTTAGATGAAGCTTATCTTTACAGCTTAACTCATCACAGCAAAACAAGAGGGCTGCATGGCTGAGGATGCACAAATAAAATACAAGTTTTATGCAAGATGAGTGGCATGCTAAAAAGAAACGTGAGCTCAGCAAATGGTTCAAGAAAAAGTGGATAAACAGCAGTGATGTACCGTTAGCAGTGACTCCAACTGGAAACAGGCAGAGAAGAATAATCAGAAGTCTCTTCATTCCCATGAATGAGCTGTAACTAGTTCAGAGTACAAGGTAGAAAGACAAGTTATTCTTTTCATAGCCCATTAGAAGGCAGGGATACACACACTGCTATAAAGCACATTACATTTTCTTAGGAGTCACTATATATTTCTGGCAAAAAAAGATGTGCCTTTTATACATCACTTCTGGTGTGGAAGATGTCACTTTATAACTAGATACTTTAAAAAGTACAGGACTGAAATGGAACTGAGGTGCTTACATCCAAAAATAACTATCCAGCTGCTGCCTCATCTTGGTTTAATCCTAAACTCCATGTCTCTGCTTGGCTTCATAGTCTCCCCTTGCCTGGAGTAGTACATTTCTGCAAGGCCAAGTGTCTTGAATGCATAAGATTAACCAGAATCAGAAACTACATATTCTTCTAGGGTCCCTGAAAGGTCTGATCTATACATTCTCTTAACATGCTAAGCTCCTTTAGCAAGCAGTCTTTAAAAAGATCACAGTAACCCTGCTTCCTGTATTAGTCAGTTGCTGTATTAGTCACTCAGAAGTGGAAGAACCTGCATTTAATTGATTCTTCAACCTGAAGAAATTCAAACCACTTGTTCCAAAAGGCTGCCCTGAGCACTGAGCATTTGTCTATGACAGATGTGGGAAAGTGCAGGTGGAATCAAAGGTGATGGGAGGCTTTTCCTGTTGGAGCTGAGGTATTATGCAGCAATGAATTTATGATTTGTGCGGCAGAGAGCGCAGAAAGGCAGATACGACTTTCCAACAGCTCCACTCCCTTTTCTCATGAGTCTTTTTAAAATACTGGATAAATGTTTCTAACACCTAGATGAATACCTTAGCCTCCATGTCACAGATTTGTCTTCTTTTTTCCTGTTCTTCCCTGCTTCCTCTCAGTTTAATTTGATTAACATGAATGTATTATGTAAATGAATTTGAAGGGTTGCTATAAGTTTTCTAGCTTTACATTGGCATTCAACTACATGATACAAGATAATTCTAAAGAGGATAGAAAAAGGGTAGCAAGGAGCAGTAAACAAATACAGAGCAGGGAAAAATCCAACATTGCTTTAGGACAGAGTGACATCTCAGATGTCACTGGAAGTTGGACTATTACAATCCATTAGCTAGTAACTCACCATAGGAAAAAAAAATTACACTAAATAATCACAGAGTCATATAATAATTTAGGCTGAAAGGGACCCCTGGGGACATACAGTAACACCTTCTACTGCTCAAAGCAAGGGTATCTTCAAAGTTACACCAGGTTGTCCAGGCCTTGTCCAGTTGAGTTCTGAATATTTCCACGGACAAAGACTCTTCACCCTGAGAGTGTCCTGGAAGGTAGCCCCTTCCAGGACACTCTCAGGGTGAAGAGTCTTTCCCACATATGTAGTCTGAATTTCCTTCACTGTAACTTGCAACCATTGCTTCTCATCCTGCCACTTAACCTTTGGCTCCATCTTCTCTGTCACTCTCTTTACGCAGTGGAAGGCTGCAGTTAGATCATAGAATCATAGAATGGTTTGGGTTGGAAGGGACCTTAAAGATCATCTGGTTCCCAAACCCCTAGCACAGACAGGGACACCTTCCACTAGAACAAGCTGCTCAAAGACCCATCCAATCTGGCCTTGAATATTTCCAGGGATGGGGCATCCACAACTTCTCTGGGCAACCTGTTCCACTGTCTCACCACCCTCATAGTGAAGAATTTCTTCTTTATATCTACTCTAAATTTCCCTTTCAGTTTAAAGCCATTCCCCCTGGCCCTACCACTACATGCCCTTGTAAAAAGTCCCTCTCCAGCTTTCTTGTAGGCACCCTTCAGGTACTGGAAAGCTGCTGTAAGGTGTCCCTGAAGCCTTCTGTTCTCCAGGCTGAACAACCCCAATTCTCACAGCCTTTCTTTATAGGAGAACTCCATTCCTCGCGTAATTTTTGTGTTCCTCCTCTGGACCCACTCCAACAGGTCCATGTCCCTCTTATATTGGGGGAGCTGAATGTAGTACTGTTGGCAGGGTCTCACCAGAGTGGAGCAGAGGGGCAGAATCACGTCCCTCAACCTGCTGGCCATGCTTCTTTCAATGCAGCCCAGGATGTGGTTGGTTTTCTGGGCTGCAAGTGCACTTTGCCGGCTCATGTTGAGCTTCTCATCAACCAACACCCCCACATCCTTCTCCTCAGGGCACCTCTCTATCCACTCTCTGCCCAGCCTGTATTTGTGTTTGGGATTGCCCTGACCCATGTGCAAGACCTCGCATTTGGCCTTGTTGAAGTTCATGAGATTTGCATGTGTCCATCTCTTGAGCCTGTCAAGGTCCCTCTGGATGGCATCCCTTCCCTCCAGTGTGTTGACCACACCACACAGCTTGGTGTTATCTGCAAACTTGCTTAGGGTGAGGGTGCACTCAATCCCACTGTCCATGTTGACCACAAAGATGTTAAACAGCACCAGTCCCAATACCAACCTCTGAAGAACACTACTTGTCACTGGTCTCCACTTGGACATTGAGCCATTGACCACAACTAATTCCAATCCCCCTGCCATGGGCAAGGACACCTTCCACTAGAACTGGAACTCTGAGTGCAACCATCCAGCCAATTTTGTATCCACAAAGTGGTCCATCCATCAAATCCATGTCTCTCCAATTTAGAGACAATTATGTTGTAAGGGACAGTGTCAAATGTTTTGCACAATTCCAAGTAGATGATGTCAGTCACTCTTCCCTTATCCACCAATTCTGTAACCCCATCGTAGAAGGCCACCAAATTTGTCAGGCATGAGACAGTATCCTTCCTTCTCCCTCTTGTCTCCAGGCTAAACAAATCCATTTCCTTCAGGCTCTTCTCATATGTCCTATATCCAGCCTCCTAAGCATTTTAACATTCTTCCTCTAGACTCTGTCTAGCTTGTGGATATCTGTCATTCACAGTAGTGCCCCAAACCAGACATAATATTCCAGAAGCAAGCACACAAATTCCAGGAAGATGGGAATAAACACTTCCCTTGATTTGCTGTCTGTATCTTTAATAATGCAGCCCAGTCTATGATCAACCTTCTTCACCACAAGGATGTATGCTGACTTAAGTTCCACCTGTCCCTCAGGATCATCAGGTCCTTTTCAGCAGAGCTATCCCTCTAGCCATTCAGTCCACAGCCAGTAGTGTTGCATCCTTTATTCAATTCCAAGTGCAGGACTACTTTGCCTTTGAATTTCCTGAGACTTTTGTCAGGCTTCTCCTCCAGCTTGCTGAGGTGCCTCTGAACCCCAGCATATCAACTGTTGTTTCCAGTCATTCAGACCTATCAGAGCTTACAGATATATAAATAATTTAATACCTGAATTCTGATGTATTGCATAATATATTTGCAATATTCAAGGGCCTCTTGAAATGAGAATTTCGTAATAAAATATAGTAATAACAATTAACAATAAAAGATTTTGACTGAAAGCTAAAATATATTCCAAACAAAAGGCCATTTTGGTGTGGTATAAAAATGTTCAGTAAAAATATGTATCTATTAGACAAAGGTATGTTTAACTTTGATTTTGGGAGAGTGAAGGGCCTTTTTTTGCTTTTGTGTATGTGTTTGCCAGCAACATTTATGTGTTTCTCTGATTTGGCCTCAGTTTAGAATTATATTTTGTCAATGTCTCTGTTTGTGTTATTTTAGTTCAGAATGTTTCTGACCTTTCCTTTAGTTTTCTCAGTTTCTAACTAATCACACACATCCCTTGTAATAGCTTTTCTGTAGTGCCTTCAAATTACATCTCATCTACTACTAAGAGATCCTCTGCAAATTGATAATAGGTGATGGAAATGTTTTTCCAATATCAGAAAGTAGTTCTACATAGAAGCATCTCTGTAAATTCTGTTAAGTAAGACAGGACTCAAATCAGATCAACCCATCTGTAGTCTAACTGAATTTTGGTACCCTTCTCTTGAGAAATCTGAAAAACCAATTTCTGTCAAATTTACAAATGTCAATTTTTAGTTGCCTAAGGACAACCATCTTGTGCTGTTTTTGACACTGTGGAATATCATATCCAGCTTTCAGCTCCTGTTCCAGAAAGGTATGGGTCTCATGTTTATTCTGTGGCATATCTTCCAGGTCTGTGCAATCATCTTAGATACAGTAGGACATCTGAAAGGGTACTAGATATTTGTTCAGCTAAATGAACAAAGCTCTGACTCTGTTAGCTACATCTCAGTTATAATGGTAGCCTAGACACCTAGCAGACATCTAGACAACTATGGTGCAGACAATTCAAGTGGAATTTACTTTCAGATTAAAACTTGTTAATGTGGGTGTCTACAAGTAGAAGCTTAATAGTGAGCTAAGTTTACAACTCCTTTTACAGATGAAGCCTTGGTCCAGTTGCCTGCATACTACATGACCAGCTAATATCACTTAAGAACCTTTAAGTGCTGCCTTACCTCCATCTGCCTCTCTGGCGAGGCATAACTGTTCAATAAGTCCTGTGACGTTGCCCTGTAAAATTAAATTTGATATCCTAGTATATCTCAAATGGTACCAGATGCCACTGTTAAGGAATCAGAATCAGAACCTTTAGACATTGCAATAAATGAAGATGAAAGGATCATAAAGCACAATCTGAAGGCTTTCTGGACAAAATCTGACTGCTAAATTTAGATGAACTGAATTAGCAATTATGTCACAAATACAAACCAAATGACCATTTTTCATATCTGCCACAACAAACATTTCACATGCACAGATGTGTGCCGTGTATTTTTAAAGGAAGCCTGTTGATCTGTCAGACATAAAATAATACTTGTAAATACAAGTACAACCTTGTAGAATTTTTCCCCTTGCAGATATAATCATATAGTTTTATTTTACACAATTACTCTGGGGTTCTTTAAGTCTGTGCAGAAAGTATTTTTTGTTTCTATACTGACCTGTGCACTGATCAACAATATACAGATTATTACAGTTTTATCCACGTGTACTCTGTACACTGGAGTAGTGAACCTATTAAGATGTTCTTAGAGCCTTTGATTTAAGGTGCATGATACTTTCTTAGGGTCATGGCCTTGGGGATAATCATGGTGTATTTACTCTTTTGCATAATCTGTTGACAGCTTTCTTATCTCTGTGAGATACCTTTTTTATCATTGCCCTGTGTTCTTTTGCATTCGCCCTCTTTTCAAGACTATTTGCTCATTTTAAACCCAAACAGGGAATACTTACTTCTATCTCCAGTGCAAACTCCATATATAGGCACAACATTTTTCATGCTCATGATGTGAAACCTACAGTCTTCTTCCCTGTATCAGAATATTGACTTATAATTATTACATAAAATGAAGTGAAATGTGTAATATACAATTCAGATCACATTCTGTTTTAGTGGGGATAATTTTTTTTCTGACCACAGTAAATCTAGAGCTTCAATGATTTATTTTCTGCCAAATGTGTTTTTCTTAAAGCAATGCTATTAGCATTGCTTCTGGAAGCACATTGGTTTGTACACTCATATCCAACTTGAAATTAGTATCTGTCCTATTTGTTTTTATGAGGATATAGCCACGCAAGACAATGTCACTCCTTGCACATGCAGTTTTTCTTCTACTGATGTCTGCAAACTCCTGCTGTAAAGCATAACCCTTTGCAGGTTTGATTTTTTTTTTTTTTTTTTTGGAAGGTATTGCCATATCCCATTTTAGCAGACTGTCATTTGAGTTCTGTCATATGATACTCTGCAGCAAATGTCTTTTATTCTCCCATACTGGAAAATTTTACACCCACAGCATCAGATCCTTGATCATATAAGCTTAGCTATATGACTATTTTATCTCAGAATAATCTTGAAAAAGTATTCATTTTAGGTAGTTCCCATCACTGTAGATTTTTTCTTTTTCCTTTTTTCATTCTCTTTCCCACTGTGGTTTGGTCTCATATGAAGAGCTGAAAAACCTCCAAACCGTTTTTTTCTTTTGTTGAATAATAATTTTTTCAGTAACTTGACTGTTATTTTTACTTTCTTTTTGTACATTTTCATTTCATCTATCTTGTCAGCCTAATTCACTCTTGGGATTTTTGCTAGTGAAGAGGATGTGAAATTTTATTAATTGTTAAAACTGAACTATAACTTTGAAAGTGACCCTAAGATGAGTAGTTTAGATGCCCAGCTTTCTGATATCTGTGTTACAGTGGACAAATACCACTGTAGATATCTTGTTCAAACTAGTTATCTAGTCTTCCTTCATAGTGAAAAGAAATGCTCAAACTCTCTACAAGATAATTCAGCTTACCTGCATTGGACCTTATTTTAGGATGAGTTTAATGACTCTCTGGTGTTGAATCCCACTGATGTCCTCAGATTTAAAACCAAAATATATTTAGAGGTCAAACTGTCAAAGAAATTTATAACCTTTGCCTTGCTAGTGTTTGTTTGGCACAGTGTTGCATATGGTAACAAGAAGAAGGGCTTCTATAAGTATGTTAGCCAGAAAAGGAAAGTCAAAGAAATCATAAACTCCTTGATGAGCAAGACTGGCAAACTGGTAACAACATATGAGAAGGCTGAGGTATTCAACAAATTCTTTGCTTCAGTCTTCACTGGCAGTGTCTCTTTCAACACCTCTCAAGGGGATGGCCTGCAAGGCGGGGACTGTGGGACCAAAGTCCATCTGACTGTAAGAGAGTATCACGTTCGAGACCACCTGAGGAGCCTGAACATGAACAAGTCTATGGGACGTAATGAGATGCATCCCAGAGTCCTGAGGGTACTGGCTGATGTAGTTGCCAAGCCACTCTTCATGATATCTGAAAAGTCATGGCAGTCAGGTGAAGGTCCTAGAGACTGGAAAAAGGGTAATATTGCACCCATTTTGAAAAAGGTAGCAAGGAGGACCCAGGAAACTACAGACCCATCAGCCTCACATCTGTTCCTGAGAAGATCATGGAACAAATCCTCCTAGAAGCTATGCTACTACACATGGAAGACAGGGAGGTGATTTGAGACAGCCAGCATGGCTTCACCAAGGGCAAGTCCTGCCTGACCAACCTCATGGCCTTCTATGATGGAGTGACAACATCAGTGAACAAGGGAAGAGTTATGGATGTTGTCTATCTGGACTTCTCTAAGGCCTTTGGCATGGTCCCCCAGAGCATCCTTTCACTTGAATTGGAGAGAGATTATTTTGATGGACAGACTGTTGGGTGGATTGAGGAATTGGTTGGGTGGTCACACCCAGAGGGTAGTGGTCAACAGCTCAATGTCTATATGGAGATTGGTGATGAGTGGTGTCCTTCAGGGGTCCGTACTGGGACCAGTACTCTTTAAGATCTTCATCAGTGACCTAGACAGTTGGATCAAGTGCACCCTCAGAAAGTTTGCAGATGACACCAAGCTGAGTGGTACAGCTGACATGCTGGAGGGACAGGATGCCATTCTGAGGGACCTGGACAAGTTCGAGGAATGGGCCTGTATGAACCTCATGAGGTTCAACAAGGCCAAGTGCAGGGTCCTGCACCTGCACTGGGGCATCCCCCAGTATCAATACAGGATGGGAGATGAAGGGATCATTAGCAGCCCTGCCGAGAAGGACTTCAGGATACTGGTGGATGAAAAGCTGGACATGAGCTGGCAATGTGCTCTTGCAGCTCAGAAGACCAACCATATCCTGGGCTGCATCAAAAAAAACGTGGCCAGTAGGTCGAGGGATGTGATTCTGCCTCTCTACTCTGCTCTGCTGAGATCCCACCTGGAGTCCTGTGTCCAGCTCTGGAGCCCTCAGCACAGGAAAGACATGGACCTGTTGGAGTGGGTCCAGAGGAGGGATGCAAAAATGATCAGCGGGATGGAACACCTCACCTATGAAGAAAGGCTGAGAGAGTTGGGGTTGTTCAGCCTGGAGAAGAGAAGGCTCCAGGGAGAACATATTGCAGCCTTCCAGTACTTGAAAAGGGCTTCTAATAAAGATGGGGACAGACTTTTTAGCAGGACCTGTTGTGGTAGGACAAGGGCTAATGGTTTTAAACTAAACAAGGGTAGATTTAAGCTAGATATAAGGCAGTAATTTTTCACAATGTATGTGGTGAAACACTGGCACAGGTTGCCCAGAGAGGTGGTAGATGCCCCATCCCTGGAAACATTCCAGGTCAGGTTGGACGGGGCGCTGAGCAACCTGGTCTGGTTGAAGATGTCCCTGCTTATTACAGGGGTTTGGACTAGATGACCTTTAAAGGCCCTTTCCAAGCCAAAAATTCCATGATTCTGTGATTTAAAATGTATACCATATAGCCACTACCAGGTGCTGTATAGGATAGGCTTAGTCCACAAAATACTGTATGGTGTAGAATAAACTTAGTGCTCTCTTAACTAAATAATAAGATCAAGAAGTCTGCAACATAACTGGACAAGAACAGCACCTCTCTTCATGCATAATTCCATATCTGTTGCCTGTTGTTGGAATTCTGTATCCCAATGTCTGTAGCATAGTTGTAATTAGAGGTGTTTATGTCAGTTTTGAATGCTCTCACTCAAAATAAACTGCAACAAACCAACCAATCTCAGCATATTTGAAAAATAGCAAACAACATTTTTAGTATTCCTAACCATTCATCTGAGAATAGAAGGTATGACAGAGGGTTTCTGCAAAAGGAGACTAGAAAATGGTTTAAACTGAAAGCATATTTAGAAAATACCAGTTATTTGTATTCCACATTTGTTTGCAGCAATTATTATACTTGCTTTAGGCAGCTGATTTGTTGAGAGTGAATTACTGAATTTAAGTATCAGAAGATCCAACTTCATCAATGATTCTCAGTGGCAGCTGTGACTCCAGAGTTATTGACTTCTTCATAGTTATGGCATTCCTCTTGGTTTGAAACTGAAAAGAGAAAAGAAAAAGGAGCTAGAGTAGAACTGCATCTCACTAAATATGTGCATAATATTTTCAAATCGTAATGAAGTTGTAGGTTTTGACACAAGAACATGAAGTGGTTTAAGGAAAAAATCTGAAATAAAAGTTACACATTGTACACTGTGATTAGCAATATAAAATTTGAGCATTTTATATTGATAAAGTGTTCTTTTGGAGATGTCAGTGTCCTTTTGGAGATGATACACCTATATTGTTCTCACAAAGAACAGCTGTACAGCAATAGTCAAAAGCTTTCTGAAATACATGAAGTATTAGCTAATCTGAGAATTTTTATCAATTAGCTAATATTATGGTGAGTGCTCAATCACAGTTTGTACTATTCTGATCTCTTAAAATGTAGTCCAATAATATCTTGGCAAAACAACGTTGGTCTGTTTGCATCCTTGGTTAATTATCATGTTCATTTGCGCAGCAACAAAATTGAGCATCAGAATGAGAAACTCTAACAATGTGTCTGAGCTGAAGATCTGCCAACAATCTTCCAGTAAATCTCAAGCAGAATTCCAACGGCCCAAGTCTGTTTCATCAGGAAAGTCACACCTCAAAATTACTTTTTTTTAAGATACCTTGACTACAAATGTGTTATACAATCAATATTGTGTGAAATTAGCAGCCTGTAATACTGGTATTCTTTGAACTCTTTTCCAAAAAAACCTGTGTAATTTAATAAACCTTAAACAAAATCTTGGTTTAATATACAGTTAGTTAGAAATATTGGAATGATCGGTTTGGCTAACCCTGCATAAAACAATCAGGTTTTTATTATCTTGCTGCTTATTCTCATTTCCCAAATTAAGCTATCAGTCCAAGTAAAATTGAGTAGCTGAAAAACATCTCAGACTGTGGCCTGGAATGAAGAATGCACAGGGAGGAAAAACACAAATGAAATTACAATGCAACTTTATGTTTATCAAAATACTTTGCTGCCAGAACAGATTGACCAGAAATAGCATGTTGATCCTAATTCTCAGCTGGCTTGCCTCTGCCAACTCCTAACAGACTATGTAATATATATATTTACAGAGCAAATGCTGGAATGCACAAATATGAATTATACTCTGGCAGAAAATGAATTATAGCTGAGAAATTGACCTCTTCAGTGAGTAGTAGATTAAGAAAAAGAAACAGAGCCATTTAAAACCATTTCTTAAAACAATGAATGTGTAATTCCTGTCAGGTTTACTTCTCTTTCACAAAACAAGGTGATTAGTACATGAAGACAACTTATAAACCAATATGAAGACAACATATAACCAAAGCTCCATCAAACAGGCAGGCTATTTTCTCTGTCTATATTGCCATAATTTGTATTCAATTCAGAGATATATTAAAATAAATTGCTAATTAATCAATGTTATTAAATACCAGCAAATTTGAATTAAGTTCAACTATTGGATGAGCACCCATATAAAAACATTAAAATACATAGTGATCAATATGTTGAAAGATGTAGAACTGATAATTTACAAGTTCATTCAAGACTATAAAGCCTATACGAATTGGGTTTCCAGAGGTTCCTGCTTCACTGCCAGATATGTGCTCCCAGCAGCACCTCTGCAAATGACCGTAAGGAAGTATGATAGTCATCAGTTAGCACAGCTGCAATTCCAGGCCATTTTAGAAAATGTTTGTGGTTGTGATTTACCCAGTCTGGTAAATATCAAGTAGCTCAAGTGGGGTCAGTGAAACAGTTTAGAAACTGCAAATTGCTGCAACTTTGTCTTAAACTTAGTTGGTGCTTTGGTTTGCTGCACTAATAATTATTTTCAGAGACCTTTACTTCACTGTATTTAGTCTTTGCTGGTAAATGCAATTCTATTGGCAACTAGATACTCCTAGTGTTGCCCATCAATATTACACAGTTTTCTCCTGAAGTGTTTTTTTAAACAAGTTATTTGCTTAACATGAAGTGCTTTTTATGTATTAGTTGATTATAACATACATCTTTAGTCAATGTTTTTGGGATTTCAGCAGAGGATGATTATGCGTTTTAAGAACTCATTCTACAGAAATAAATCTGTACAAAGAGCCTAAAATGCGTATCTCAGTCCAGAGTTATGATGAGTACACCTATGTCCACCCTTATAGGGATCTTCTTCCAGTACACTTCCATGCTGGTTTTCGTTGAGATAGAGTTAATTTTCTTCATAGTAGTTAGCATGGGGCTGTGTTTTGTATTTGTGCTGAAAACAGTGTTGATAATACAGAGATGTTTTTGTTACTGCTGAGCAGTGCTTACACAGAGTCGAGGCCTTTATTGCTTTTCTACCACTGAGTAGGCTGGGGGTGCTCAAGAAGTGGGGAGGGGACACAGCTGGGACAGCTGACCCAAACTGACCAAAGGGGTATTCCAGACCATATGACACCATACGCAGCACATAAAGCTGGAGGAAGAAGAAGGAAGGAAGGGATGGTCAAAGTGATGGTGTTTTTCTTCTCAAGTAACCTTGATGCATGACAGAGTCCTGCTTTCCTGAAGATGGCTGAACACCTGCCTGCCAGTAGGAAGTGGTAAATTAATTCCTTCTTTACTTTGCTTGTCTGAGTGTCTTTTGCTTTATCTATTAACCTGTCTTTATGTCAATCCATGAGTTTTCTCACTTTTGCTGTTCCGATTCTCTCTCCCATCCCACTGGGGGGATGTGAGCGAGTGGCTGCGTGGTGCTTAGTTGCCAGCCGGGGTTAAACCACAACAGTCCTTTTTGGTGTCCAATGAGGGGTTCGAGGGGTTCGAGATAACAACGGGTTTGATTGGAATGTGCTAGATCGAATTTATAGCTGTTATTACTGTTTAGCTATTAATTGCCAGGCTCCTGTGCTTGCCATGCGACTTGCTTGCCTTACTGTATATTAGAGTCTAGTGCTCGTTAGTGGCTGCTTTTTGCTTTCGCTGCTTGCTGAACTGCTGTGCTGCTTTTATCACCTTACTCTGCTGTGCCTGGGAACACTTTGATAACCGCAATGGCGATGCGCCTGGGCTGGCAGGTGGCCAGGGCGTCATTGCTGTTTCTGTGCTGCTGTACTGGAACTCCAGTGCGAACTTGAGTCAAAGGGACTGTGACCTGTGCATGAGTCCACACAGGTGCAGGACACCCTGAAGTGTCTGTGGCCATGAATAAGCCCACATCAGAGCAGGTACATCTCAAAGCATCTGTGGCTGTAGTTATGTCTGTGCTGCAGCAGGTATACCTCTGCAGGGATTGTGGCCCAAGGATAAGTCCATGCTGGAGAAGGTATGTCTCAAAACATCTGTGGTTGTGGATGAGTCCATGCTGCAGCAGGAGCACCTTGAAGCAACAGTGGCTGTGCATGAGGTCATGCTGGAGCAACTCAAAACATGTTGCCATGGGTAAGGCCATGTCGGAGCAGGTTTACTTCTGAAGGGACTGTGGCTGTGGGTAAGGTTGTGCTGGAACAGGTGTATCTCTGAAGGCATTGAGGGCCATGGAGAAGGCCATGCTGGAACAGGCGCACCTCAAAGTGACTGTGGCTGTGGGTAAGTCTATGCCGCAGCAGGTTTACCCCTGAAGAGACTGTGGCTCATAGATAAGGCTCTACTTGGAGCAGGTACTCCCCTATGGGCCTGCAGTCTGTGGATAAGTCCAGGCCAGAGCAAGGGCAAGGGGAGCAGTTCACTGCAATGTTAAATCCTATGGTCTGGTCCAAAGGGACCAGGGATGGAGACTGTAAAGGAAATACCTTTAAATTGTTGTAACTCATTATTTGAGTTGCATGTTATAGGAATTACTATAGGAAGAACCACCTGAACCAATGGAAGACAAGCCTTACAAGAAACAGTGCAAGTGCAGCAGTGACCTGACCTGAGCTGGCTTTGGTACTCAGCAACTCCATGCAACACACCACCTCTCCTGTCCTGAGTGACCACCATAAGAGATGGAGACAAATGTCATGGACTAAATGAACTCAGTGAGCATTTCTGGACATTTTATGTACCCTTTATAAAGGTGGTCTGTGGACTAAAGGAATACTATCCGTGTATTATATTAAAGGATCAAAGCATTATTGAATATTCTATCTTGTTTATGTTCTCCACAGGAGTGATTGAAGATGAGTCATATGGAAATTTCTTAGTATTTTCTATGTTGTTAATAGCAAATGTCCGTCTCCACATCACTTAAGAGAACATAAGTGCATGTACCAACTAAAATCTGATGTTCAGGTCAGTGTTATGGTGTGTTTACAGAGACTGCAATCAGGAAGAACAACAGCAAAGCTGGTGCCTTAGCCACAGAAATTTAGCATCATCCTAAAACACTTTTACTCCAAAAAAAGTAAACAGAGCCATAGCATTTATTTTTATGCTGTTAATCTGTGAATATTGTTTATTTAGCTTTAGTTGGTACAAATCTGTTCTGCTGAAATGCTAAATCGAGGTTTACAGAGTGGCTGGGAAATTACAAGTCATTATCTTCAGGTCTTGCTCTTTCTGCTCTGCAAGTGCAACCATCTGCAAACAACAGCTCTCCAACAAAGACTCTGATGATGCACACAAACACGATAGATTAAAAAGTTGGAATAAGTGGATTCTAATCTTTATTCCCAGGGTGGATCATGAACTGCATGATCTAATTTTGGTGCAAAGGAATCTTCAGACAGTGATGGCACAATGAGTCATCCAACCAAAGCACCATGCCATTGTTAGATAATATCGGTCTGCTTATTTAGCTATCTTTATTTCTTTCAGTAGAAAGCTAGAGCAATTGAAATGTTTGCTCTGGGATTATAACAAGCACAAACTTCTGTTATTACTGCCCTAGTGTAGAAAAAGATCTTAGCAGTACTACTGTGCTGTGAATGATTAATTGGTTAGAAAAAAGAAAAAAAAATATATAGGTGCCACATACTTTTGCATTACTGCATGTTGAGCTTACGTACGACAGACATTTCCCCCCGCCCAAGCCCAGTAAACTAGTGTAGGCCACTCAGAAAAGGGGAGACCAGTCTTAACATTATCACCTGCCAGGGGATCTCAAGCACATGATTGTCACTGCTCCGAAGAAAGATATACCACAAGGCAGAAAGGCTTCTTGACTGTCTAACAGTTTAACAGTCTAACAGTTGCTGGACCAAAGCTGAGCCATGCTCTGGCTACCCTGCTTCCTGCTCCATGAACAACTCATGCATTTTACCCAATCACTATTTACTTAATAAAAAAACCAAAACAAAACAAAACACACCTTTCAGTCCATCCCTTAAAAAAATGATTAGCTGGTAGGGTGAAGCCTATTCTAAGAGCTGCACCTAGATGAAATTACTCAAAGGCCTTAAATTAAATGACACAGTTTCTCAGTCCCAGATGAACTTTTAGCTCAAATAACTCCTGGCTCACTCTTCAGCCACACTAAAGATGAGGTGATTTGAAAATGCAGAACCTTTGTGTGTGAAGAGTAATTTAAGAAGAGAAGTATCTCTGCAATTCAAGGGTCTCCAGGTTGAGAACAGAACTGGATGGGGATTTTTCAGGTGTACTCACTTAAGCATCAAAATTTCATCTAAATCACACTTTGGGCACAGTATTCACTATTTATGTATATCCAAAGGTATTTATAAGGTATCTTATTAAACTAGACTAGAAATCATTCTGAGCACTTGTGCTGGTTTTGGTTGGGACAGAGTTAATTTTCTTCACAGTAGCTAGCATGGGACTGTGTTTTGCATTTGTGCTGAAAATAGTGTTGATAGTACAGAGATGTTTTAGTTACTGCTGAGCAGTGTTTACACAGAGTCAAGGCCTTTTCTGCTTCTCAGATCACCCCATCACCGAGTAGGCTGGCAGTGCGCAGGAAGCTGGGAGGGAACACAGCTGGGACAGCTGTCCCAAACTGGCCAAAGGGATATTCCATACCATTGACATCATGTTCAGTATATAAAGCTGGGATGAAGAAGGGTGGGGGGTGGGGAACTTTCAGAGTTATGGTGTCTGTCTGTTCCAAGAAACCATTACATGATGGAGCCCTGCTTCCCTGGAGATGGCTGAACACCTGCCTGCCCATGGGGAGCAGTGAATGAATTCCTTGTTATGCTTTGCTTGTGCTCGCGGCTTTTGTTTTACTTATTAAACTGTCTTTATCTCAGACCATTAATTTAATTCTTACTTTTACTCTTCCAATTTTCTCCCCCACCTCACTATGAAGGGGCGAGCAAGTGGCTGCATGGTGCTTAGTTGCTGGCTGAGGTTAAGTCATGGCACTATGCTTAGGCTAGCACTGTTGCATGGGAACTGCACTACTCATACTGAAAGAAGCAGGCAGTCATGAAGACAGGTCAATTATAGATGCAGGGCTCTTCAACTTCATTGATCAAGCCATGCTCAGTAGTCCAATTAACAGCTTTTATAACTTTTTAGTTCCTTATACTTCTATTTGTGTCTTTCCTTGGACAAATATTTTCAATTCTTCATCTTTGGATACTGTAGTTAGATTATATAAGAAGGTATTTTTTGGGTGCTTTTTTGAAGCAGCTGCCAATAAGGCTGCCTTTAACAGCAGTAGATTGACTGTTGCTTGCACTGGCCTTTATTTGACAGTGGATACTGTCTGAACAGGATTACCTGGCAGAGTGAAAAACAGGTGTAGGATTTTGATTGCTTATATTTTCACAAACTCTCTGTGTCCTGAGACTTTTTCAAGTTGATATATTCAGCTGCAGAAGCGCAGGGTGCATAAGGACTTCTTTTTGTCACGTGGTGGTGAGGTGGAGAGGCAGAGAGACTGCTTCTTTCTACACAGTTTCCTCTTCGTGTTCCCAAGGAATCTCTGCATGTCTGAATGGATTTCAAGGCTCAATAGAGAAATAAGGGAGAAACCTCACAAGGAGACCTCCTTTTAGACACTTCACACAATGTTTAGCAATGTGCAAACATAATTTATGTCATTGCTTTAATTAAAACTAAAATGATAAAGTGGCCATTGGTTGACTTTGGAAGAACATTATGAAGAGAGTAAAAATTTTTGAGAGGGCCATATTCTGCTCTTTGTTATTCCAGTATATTTTTGCTATGACTGCTCACAGTCTACATGCAGGGAGAACACACAGAGCAAGTAATAAGCATTGTGAGAGTTTGGGAATTTGCTTCTCTAAAACACGATTGTTTTTGTTAGATGACCAGGAGAAACTGATGTTGTTTTGCTATGCAGGCTGGATAGGGATTGTTATTCAAACAGAACAATAAAACTCTTGATCAGATTTAACTAAACCACCTGTCTATATACAAGCAGTAGATTTTTGCACAATTACTTATCTACTCCACGAACTGCTGTATAGAAACATATAGTCCGGTAATTCACATTCTAGGAACATTTACCAACCAACAGCAATAAAACACTGCAGTGTTAACAGATGGCAGGGTCATTTGCAGAGCAAGACAAGGCAAAAGAACTTAAGCAATGTAACAAAATGATATGAAAACATAACAAGGAAATGAATTGTCACCTTTTCCCTATGAAGCTGCCAAATATTCAGCCTGCTTTCTGGCTTAATTGTCCCTTCAAAAATGCTGTACAGGTATTCTTTGGTCTACAATCCACAGTGTGTCTAAACTGTGTATAGTACCATTAACTATATGTTAACCTTTACATGACAGAGGTAAAGGTAGCAAGTAAAGCTGCTGTTATCGTTATACTTAGTCCTGTCATTGTAGTAATGCTCAGTACTGTATAGGTTCAAGCCAGGTAGGTTTGTTCTTGTCACACCTTCCTTGTAAGGTGAGTAAATACCATTATCCTGGTATCACTGCAGAAGTACTTAAGAGCCAGATCCTGATTTCATCCTTTTCTTTTTTTATTTTTATATTGAAGGACATGTCTTCTTGATTTACAGTACTGAAAGTTATAATTGGGACTAGAACCTAATCCCTGAGTGATGTGAGCAGGGCTACACAGAGAATCCATGGTAAAGCTGATTCCCAGTCCTGACTCTGCTTCTGGCATTCATCTTGTACTTGCTGATATTCAACAACAAACCAGTTTCATTCCACAAATCCTACTGTCTAGCTAGCAAAATGTCTAAGTACCAGTACTAAGTATCAGTACTTCCCTTTTAGCCCACACTCTATAATGAGTACTGGATCCTGAAAATGAAATCATTGGTGATGAGATGCATCTTACAAGGAAATAGGCATTTCCTTCAGATTTAACAAGCTACTGAGTAGCTGCAGTAAACAGAAGTGCAAGTGCAGCTGGCAAGTGTGCATTGCTCTATGGTTATTATAGTAAGAGGAACAACATACACAGCTGCTTCGGGCTGTAGGCTTTGTCCATTAAAGCCTTTGGTACCCCAGTAAGTACCCAGCGGCACCACGGCAACTCTGTAGTACTGTAGCTTACTTCTCTTCAGCATGCAAGGAAACCTTCCTGCCTTGTGCACCTGTGCTCTGAGCAAGCCAAGAGCGGGGCAGACTCAGCAAAAAAAAAGCAAAGAGCCTTCCCTGCAGGTTTTTGCTTGTACTCTTGACTTTTACAGAGTAGTACGTTCTAGTATTTATTATAATATTAAAAAAGTTCTCCTCCAGAAGAATCTTGTCATTACTTGACAGACGTGTGCATTGCTGGTAGATAAGAATACGTCTACAGAACTGGTTTGAAATACATCTTCGAAATATTTTAATAGCCTATTGATTTTTTTCACATTAACTTACCCTGAAAAGAGAGAGAGAAAAGTGTGGGGGCTGACTAGAGTCTGCTTTCTGTGCAGAATTTAGAAGTAATTCAATGCCTTTAAGTTTCTTGCATTTCTCTTACCCTTTAAAAATGTGTCCTCCAAAGTTACGGTGATAGAAAGGTATTTGCATTTATCCCCTATTTCAGCTTTATACCATATAAACTACCTGATATGTTTTCTTCTTTCTCCCAGCTGGCTTACATTTACATTCCCTGTGTTTCTTGAAATGTGCTGTTGTGGATCTCTATTTCACTTTATGACAGAGGGAAGCTGATCCCTCAAAGTCAGATTCTGCATTTGAGCAAAAAGCTGGCAATTGTCGCACTTCCTCAGTTCAACCAGGTCTTTGGCATGGTGGCAGAGCAATTCTGAGCACTGCTTCACAAACATACATTATTTCCCAGTGCCTCATCAGCTGCATCACACACAGAATACAAATTAACGGTAAATGCCAATCAACGCTGGTTTATGGTTCCCCATGCTGCCATTGTTGTTCCCCTGTGCTCTTGCTGGATTTTCATGTCCAACTGTATATTCACCCACATTTTGCCTCATTCCCTTTGCATGAATGAGTAATGAAGGCATTTCTATTTTTGAATCTGGCAGCTCTGCTACACACTGACTCCTGTGTAAAAGTTCCATGGGAAAAATAGAAGAGTGGCTAAGTAGTTTCTTTCTCCTTTTTTTTTTTTTTCATGATTACAGTTCTATCTGTGCAATACATAACTAGTTTATCCTCTGGACAAAAAGTCATTTATTTATGCAAAGGTAATGCACTGAGTTGATTAAATTTTGCCCCAAATCTATTACCATGAGTTATATTTAAATTCTCATCAGTTCTTCCCCCCTCTTCAAGGTAAGAGAGTAGAATCTATACATACATAAAAGAAAGATATTAAAACAGGTTAGTCAGCAATTATTCAGAAAAAACCCCTTTCAGCTAGCTTTATTCTTTTTAAGCCTTTCTATGCAACCATTGTTTGTTAAAAGTGATAAAAAATAGCTGAGCTAAATTTATTTCATTCTGAGAACCGTATAAATCTTCTTTCTTTATACAGCATGTCTCAAGTAACAGGCATGTACATTAAAAAAAAAGTTATTTGTTGATTCCCTTGAACACCATTCTCTTAGGTATTTGAGTTTATGATCAATGGTACATAACCTGACCCTTGACAGTCTTACTGAAACTTACAGCCTCCAATGTACTGGACATCAGTGCAAACACAGATGTCTTATAGCTAGTCATTCTCTTAAGCACTGTACGTGCACCCTCACTGTAAGGCTAAGCTCTGAGACAACACTTACCTGTGATTTCACCAAATTTTTTTCACATAAAAATCCTTGTTGTAAAACAGGTCAGACATGGTTTTGCCTCTGATGAGGCAAACATTATTTTATTTGGATTTTGATCAGGGTCTGAATCACATATTCATTAATCACCCACTTTTAAGATATTGAACTCAAGACATCTACATGGAAGTCAACAAAAAAGAGGCAAGAAACCTTCACTTCTGAAGAACTGCTTTACATAGAAGGAGAAGTTGTTTGAGGCTGGGACTTCTGTAAAGAGCGAGAAAACATTTATTGTAATCAAAGGAACAGTCACAGAGGTCTGTCTGCATCCAAACTAGATTAACCCTGCCTGGACTCCACCAGCAGAAATGCAGATCAGTTGGACAGTGTGTTGCGAAGCTTTGTTGTTTTCTATGAAGAACAAAAGGTTCTGTACAAATCCTTAATCTGCCATTTCTGAAGGTGTGAAGGCTGTTCTCAAACCAGTGCTGAGTGTCAGCAGAGTGAATTGGAGTTGCATTAAGAATAGAGAGAACTACTGTTCTTATTGAAAACAAGACCTCAAAGGTGACCCCCAGAAATACAATCACTCCAAGAGCAACTAGTTCAAACATCATAAAAAGCCAAAGTACATTTTCACTTGGAAAAACTAAGTTTTTAAGTACCAGGAAAACACCTTTCCTCAGGAACTCTTCTGGAAAACAACTGCAACCAAAAAGATCCTCATTTACTACAACTGTTCAGGATGGAATGTATTTAAATTGCCCACACAGCAAATTTGCAGTCCTGGAGCTATACAAAATTATTCAACCCTTTTTATCTTTAATTCTTTGTCTCAAAGGCTTGCCTGTTCTATTCTGAAATTATTTTTGCAGCTAAGAAGCAGCTTGTTGGGCTGAATCAGTAACTCAGATGATTTCTGCATGTAAATGTTCAACGTATATTTTTCTGATGCATGCTGCCCTAGCCATTTCCTGGAACTGTGGCTGGAAACAGCCCTTTTATTGCTCATTTCTCACTGCTAAAACTCAATGAAATTCAATTATCACAAAAACAGTCAGTAGGCTTCAATTTTGCGTGTCCTGTTACTTTTTAAATTTGGAGTGCCTCCCGATTGCTGTCACAGCTATTGCATTGTCTAAATCAATTGCCATGGCATGCTCACTAAATTGAGAAATGTTGTTGTGAATGCATAAGAGGTCTCAAGTATCAACAGAACCAGATACAAACAGGGAGAAAATAAAAGGTAGGGGAATTTTTCATCTGCTACAAAACTTTATTCCTTTGTCTGATTTCCTTTGAGGATTCACCAAGGGACAAATAATACTTCACCCCTTCTGCCTGCATGTTTGTTTCAAAACTTCTTAAGCAGACAAAAGTACTGGTAAAGCAGTGATTCAAAGAGAGATGGTTACAAGTGGAAATTTTATGGCTTCAGGCTTGCAAATTCTTTTTCAAACTCAAATATTGTGCTTTTTTTTCCAGAGTATATTTACAGGGACATGTACTTAAGGCCAGATTGTGTCTTCCATATTCAGATGTTTATGGAAAAACAAAAACTACAAGAGAATAGCCACATGCTCAGGGGCTATTTCCACTCTATTAAAGAGTTGAGATAGCTGGGCAAAAAGCTCTTTCTTTCAATACACTTTTATCTAAAGGTGGAGTAAAGCATTTCACCTCACTGAGGACATTGCACTTCAGTCTAGCAGCTATGGAAGTGCTCTCTGTTCCTCTAGCTTTATCTAAGCAAAGCCCAAAGAGGGCACAAACTGCCTGGCCAAAATCACAAGCTGTTGTTGTCATTTGTCAGCTTAAAGAGCATATAAGGGATTCCAAGAAGCAGCCCAGTGCATTTGAAACTAGGATTCAGTTTTCACAGTTACACAGACATAGGACTTTGACTCAGTCACACAGCAAGGTACACAGATGTGAATAAGAGAATTTGTTAAAAATAAAAGATAGGGACCTTGTGTATCTTGAAGAGAAAAAACCTAAGCTGCTTCTGTACAGCAGAGAGGAAAACACAATTCCTCTCATCTAAAATTATAAATCCAGTGTAGATCAGATGAATTGTACCCAAAGAGGGCTGATTTCTCTCCAGTGATTGTTAAGGGCAACTCTTCAACTTCAGTATCCTTTTGGCCAGTCTGGGTCAGCTGTCCTGGCTGTGCCCCCTCCCAGCTTCTTGTGCACCTCCCCGCTGGCAGAGCATGGGGAGCTGAAAAGTCCTTGGCTGAGTATAAGCACTACAGCTACTTAGCCACAACTAAACACATCAGTGTGTTATCAACATTATTATCATACTAAATCCAAAACACAGCACTATACCAGCTATTAGGAAAAAAATTAACTCTATCCCAGCTGAAACCAGGACACGTTTTCAGAGTTTAGCAAGATTTTTAATGCAGTTGCCACTGTGGGCTGCTGCAAGCAGGAGCAGTATGTAAGGACAACAACACCCTCTCCCTTCTATTGTCAACCAGCTGCCTTTAGGGCTATTGGGTTTAGAAGAGTTCTGCTTGATTTAAATTCAGAGGAACATGAGTAGGACTTGAAGAGGTTAGATAGGGACAGGTATTGGAGATGCAGGAAGAAAGGAAGCTGGGACTGGCAACTGAGGTGAAAGGAGGAGTGTCCAAAAGAATAAAGATGTGGATCTTGGTTTGTGGATGTGAAGCTGAGGCAGAGATTGACTGAGAAGTTGGAGTGGAAAGGTTGGAGTAGGAATCAGAAAGAATGAGTGATGATGTGTGGCAATAAAAAAAGCAGCAGGTGGAAATAAGACAAGGTAAGACTTCACAGAATCACAGAATCACTAGGTTGGAAAGGACCTTCAAGATCATCAAGTCCAAACATTAATCCAGCGCCACCATGTTCCCTAAACCATGTCCTGAAGTGCCACATCCACACATTTTTTGAACACTTCCAGAGATGGCGACTCCACCACCTCCCTGGGCAGCCTGTTCCAATGCCTGACCACCCTCTCAGTGAAGAAATTTTTCCTAATATCCAATCTAAACCTCCCCTGGCGCAACCTGAGGCCATTTCCTCTTGTCCTATCACTAGTTACTTGGGAGAAGAGGCCAACACCCACCTCACCTTTATGAATGAAAGACTTAAAATGGTTAGATGAGGAGAATAAGAACAGGATGCCAAGGTGGACAAGTGACACGAGGAGTACCAGAGGCACAGTGGAACAAAATGGCTTCACTGCAAGAAAATTGAAACGAAGCTCTTTCTGACACGACCATATTCCTTCATCAAGTATGAAGCTTGCAATAGTCAAGTCTCACCTTTCCTCTGGTATCAGAACTGTAGATATCTCCTTATTTTCTAGTTATGGCCTAAGAAGTCTGCTATAATTCCCTGTCTTTGAAGAAGTGTCTCTGCAGTAGATTTAATAATTCTAACCATGATGGTGAAGAGTTGATATATGATCACCCATAGGACATGGCATACACAAAAATCTTAACTTTATTTTAGTTGCAAAGTCAACTTCTCAGATTTTAGGAAAAATCAAGATTAAGTTTGCCTGAGAACTCTCATTATTTTCAATTGACAAGACAGTCTTGCCTTGATTACTAGTGATTTCTTCTGCAAGTTCCTGTGTAATATAGTGTGCTGAGTAGATTTTCTCTGATATTGGTTACAGTCATTCAAGGAAAAATGATTGTTTTCCGTAGGATCCCTTCTTCAGAAGATGGGATGTTAGAATGTGGTAGTTTGTGAATTAGACAAATGGTAAGAAGAAAAGCAAGTAATTAGGTCTCAATTAAAGCAGACCAGTTCTTCCAGAAGAACTGGACTTTACTCCTGATTTTGAGGGACAGAGTTCCTGACTAAATCGGGAAAGTCATGTAAACCATAACTAGTTCTAGACCTTACCTAACCATAATTTTCTGAGATTGAATACTCAATATTAGTTAAAGGTTTTACTCTTAATACCTTTGTGTTTGTCCTCTCTGTTGCCAAAATGTTGATAGCCTCAGACTTCACATGGCAGACATTAGAAAATCTGTCACAGAATAATGCACTCTCACAAACTGTAATGCTAAGTGTCCTTGAAAAGACCAAGAGGAAAATAGGCTTGTCTTAAGAAAAATGTTTGAATCATGAGTAGTAAATGGAATGTGGGTTGTAAAACAAACAATGAAGAGAAAATACAAGATTAAATAACCAGCATTAAGCAGCATTTGTTTCAAAGGTGTGAAAAACACTGTATTAAAACCAAAATTTGTGAGATATTAATTACTAATAAAAGAGGGTGACTTAAGGTTACACTAGTATTTTTTAACTTTTCCAAACATGCCACCTTAGTGAACCTTTATCTTTGTTATGAGTTCTTTGGAAACTTGTTTTTTTTAATTCTTAAAATATAAATTTTAAATTACACTAAGTAATATAGTCATGTTTTCTATCTATTCTTTTTTACATTCTTGTGCCAAAATTACTTTGAATTTTATAAAGAATAAAAGAATCAAAGCCGCTATTGTGTTCCCAGGTGGGATTAATCCAATATCTGTGGATTAATTTGCTTTTTCAGTAAAATAACACAAGTATAGCACTGAACCAACATAGTCCTCTGCTTCTTTATTTGTATCTAGCCCATTCATTTCTACATTGCATTGTTCTGTACAGTATAGAAACACACTGAACACATAAATTCTGATTCTTAGTCATCCTCTAGGAAGACAGGGAAAATAGCATATTTCTAATTCTCCTGTGTTCCAGGCTCAAGAGTCTCTAGGCTTGTGTTATAATAGCCATGTCTCTACCTTCACTAATCTGTATAGTAGGGCAGTTGGACCACAGATCATCAGGAAATCTCGGGTAGGGAAGCTACACCTCCCTTCTATATCTCTGTAATGAAATAAAACAGGCTTTGTTTGGGGTATGGTCTGTCTGCTTTTGGTAATGCAATTCTGGTACACTGGTAGGGTTAATGCAAAGCCCACTGATTTTAGATACTGGGAAGAATTCACTGTGACTGCATAGGTTTTTAGCAGCAGTTTCTAAAACCAGTGGTAAGCCCTGGAGTTGGGAATGAACTCTAAGCTATTTCTGTGAGTACTTGTAAATAACCTTAGTGGGTGACCATGTAATGCCTTGTGTAATCAACTGTGAAGAAGTCTCAAGTTTTGACTTCCAGTCCTTCTAGCTTTACAGAGGTTCAGGTCTGGAGCAGTGTGTATAAACCTTCTCAGCAATCACAAAGGGTGACAGATTTTCCCTGAGAGGCAGGTGGTGTAATGAGCATCACTGGTCTAACATCTCCCAGAGGGTCAAAAGGACAGAGGTGCAGTGAAAGTGTGCACGGTAGAACTTCTGGAGTTTAAAAAGATAGATACCCTATTTTTTGAGAAGTTAAATGTGTAAAGCTTATAGGCATGACTCTTATAAAATCTTTATTTCAAGAGCCATTTTTCTACCAGCTTTCAATCTAAGGAAGCCTAAAAGGTGGTCCTTTCCACTACCTTGCCTTCCCTCTCCCCTGTTACCTTGGTGCTGTGTTTGCTCCACATCCCCTGGCAGATGTGGAGCTGTAACACTGCCAGACCCTCATTGTACCTGCGTGTACCCCTGGTTCATATCAGTTGCAAATGATTTTCACAAACTCAGAGGGAAAAGGACAAGGCTCAGAGTGATGGATGGGAAGATTGTAAAGAAACAGAATTCCTTTAATGAATTACAAGTCTTCATAGGCCAGTTGTTCAAATAGGCTTGGGCACTGTTACCTGTACTGGTTGGAAAATGTGGTCTAATTTTCTCTGTGTCTGTTAGTGACTGCCTGTAATTACAAGGAGAATAACTCCCAGAAGTACTGTTTTGGTGTGTGCATATATGTATTCCTGTTTGAATCACTATGCACAAACACGGCAAATAAAATTGCCTGGAAGCCTAAGATGTCATGTCATATATTTACTTTGTTAAATGTAGTAAAGATGGTGGTAGACTTGGAAAGTAACAGTTGTCAAGTGCTCAAAGTGAACTCCTTATTTTGTGAGGACATTTCATATTTCTTTAAAACCCTATGAACATTCAAAGGTGAAAGATTACTGCTGCAAAATGATCTGATGTTTGTCAGTACTGTGACTTAGGGAAGATGTATTTTATGAGGGTTTGTGTCTTTTCAATGATTTTACATCTTCAGCTGGAACCTGAACAGTAAAGTAGGTATATTGGGAGAGCGTGCCGTTAGTATTGCCAAGGGTCTGCACTGGGGCAGCAGCTGCAGAAAAACCTGTCTCTAATCCACGTCATATCAGCATCCAGTCCTAGGTAGCAGTGCAAGTACAGCACTTTCTTGGCATCTGCACGTGGTCAAGAGCTTGTGACCTTTCTTTCCAGACACAGATCTAACCTCTATTATCCCTGCTTGAGATTAAATAATTTTTTTGTTTTCTCCATATGTTCAAAGACTAAAGCTCTACACTTTAAATAGTACAGTTACAGTCATCTCTTTGCTCGCAGGTGCAAGAAGCACTGGGTCATTATTCTGAATATATCCTCCTGCACCTGTTTTGGGGCATACAGCAGTTCCGGCTGCCTCTCACACAGCTGTGCAAAGGATATAGCACAAACTAAGCTGTAGGATCCTTTCTCAGTACTGGCGTTTATATGCCTTAGTGAGGATGTACAGGTATAAGAAATGAATCTTACCACAAATGTACTGCATCTACATAGATCAGATACATTTAATTATTCAACAAATAATTGCCATTATAAAAATCTGCATCTGCTATGCTACTATATTTCTGCAGTTTTACTTGGATTGCAGGGAAGGACAAAGGAAAAAAAAATGAAGCGGTTGCATGCAGTTTTTTAAAACTTTGAAAACTACCCCCAGAATGACCAAATACAGATAGCAAATTAATAATAAAGTTACGTATTTGGATTAACGTGACTGTTTCTTCTATAGTCTAGCAAGCTGACTGCTGTATAAGGTGCAGAGGGGTCTTCCCTTTTTTAAGAAAGAGTTTCCAGTGTTTATGGCCATCTACAGTAACTGAGATGTAAATGACCCTGAATGATTAACAGTAGGGTTTTGGAGAGCCCTGGGCAAAGGAGCTCCTACCAGATGAGTTAACTTCTACCATTGAGAGGCCTGTGGCAGCTTGGAGAAAGTCTAGTGCTTTTATCTGGCACACTGGAGGGCAGCTGAAAGGAACCAGAACTCCTTTGTATGACGAGAAGTGCCCTGTTGTGCAAAGCCAATGAGCTTAAAAGAAGAGAGCAAGAAAGGGCTAAGAAACACTGCAGAGAGGCTCCATTGTTAACTACTTGTCCATCCAGCGTTTTGAAAGGGCATTTAGGTAGGAGAATTATATACACTACTCAGACTTGAGGATTACATTACCCCACACTGCTTTCCTTTGTGTCTCAGCTGCATTTGTCACCTTCGTGGCAACTCAGAACCTATTAGAAGGTGTATTTTGAACATTATTCCTCTCAGTTAGTGAGTGTCTGCCTTGGTACTTGTCGGGCAGATTCAAGATGTAAATGTCAGTACTTACAGTGGCATTTTTTCTAGTAAATTTTCCTATACAAAGTGTTCTTATGCATCTTAACTACATATGCTTGTAAGGTACCCTTGGAAGGGATTAATTTTATGAATGGAGGATCATGGCATTTAACTTGTGTGTTACCCCAAGGGTTTCTAATGTAACAAGGAAACTGCTGATTGATGTAACTTGTCCTGAAGCAAAACAATTCTGTTATGTAGGTATTGTCTAGAGCTCAGCAAAATCACAAGAGATCCTAAAGCCTCATATTTTGGCTTCAGTTCACTAACAGTAAGCTTTTTTTTTCTGGCATGAAAAGTGAAAAAAAAAATCTATTTGACATTTTTTATAGCATACTTTTTTTTGAAACTTGTGGTAGATACATGTCTCTTGCAGTTTATGTGTTTAGTGAAAACTTAATATGTACCTGTTTTGTCACAAGGTCAAGTCTCCTTCCTCTAGATATCTAATACAGGTCATAATCAGTAAGACTGCTAAAATTATCAGTGTTTTCTCTACAACAGGTTCATCCAGAAGCACTACTTAAGTATAAATTAAAAATTCTGAATAAGAAGTAAACATACTTCTGAATGGAAGTAGGTTCATTGCTTTTGGACCATTTAGAAGAGGTAAATGGAGAGATACATGTCTCTCATTCCTGATGAGAAGATGTAAAGATTTGTCTTTTTGATCAGTCCTGTGCTATCATCTGTCTGTTCCTGTCCCATGCAATACAACAGCCTTCTGATGTCTGTTTCCTCCATGGTGTCAGGTACTGAGCTGCTCAGTTTTTCTCACCTTGTATTTGTAAAAAGAAGATGAAATATTTTTCTGAGCCCAGTTCTCTTTTTGATTTGTCTACTCCACACTCTACAGATAGATGCTTCAAGTATGTGCTTCTCCCTCAGTGTCCTCCTCCCTGAAGTTAATAAAACCTGAGGACTCTATTGCAAATTCCACAAGGGAAGAGCTTCAGCAGAAGTCTGCTACAGGATCTCATGCTTGGTCAGAGAAACATTAAGTGAGCAATATATCTCTTGAGTTCTTAGCACCTTGTTATGGCGGAGTTTCCTGTACCTCCTATTCTGCTTTGTTGCAGCCCCAAGCTCCAGGGAGTGCTGGTGAAGATAATGAAAGGAAGGGCAGAGTGATCTGTGCTAAAGCATAGTAATGCTCTATCTAATCGCTGGGTGAGGAACTGGCTGGATGGCCG
>NW_010549531.1:0-25855 GCF_000687285.1 Phaethon lepturus | reverse complement strand
GTGGCTGAAGTGTAACTGAAGAAACCCCCCCCTGAGTTGCCACCTCAGTGTCTCTTCTAGCCCCATTCCTTCATTCACTCGTTGGTGGTTCTTGTTGTGTTTGAAGAAGGGGGAAGTGTTTTTGGTGAGCTGCTGTGGTGTCGAGGTCTGTTTAGTTCTTGATTTCTCTGCTGCAAAGTCCAGGAACGTCAGGCTGGGTCAGTTTTAATGGTGTTTTATCAAGTGGAAATGTAGTCAGGAAAAAACTGTGCTCATTCCTCATCCTTTATTGCAGCGACAGCAGATGGCAGTGACTTAATGGTTACTGTCCTCAAGGGGAGTCTTTAACCAGTAAGTGTCAGTGATTTACTTCCGGGCTTAAAGTGCAAAAATAATTTAGATTTTTATCTAACGCCATCTTTTTTAATTTTGGGCAGATAGCTTAGTCAGGTACTTGTGGCAGGCCTCTTAAATGAGTCCTGATGCAACATTCACGACAGTTACAAAACCGTCTGATGTTTGCTTTATGAATAACTTGTCCCTTAATGTTCTTTCTGCCTGTCTGGGCCCTTTTGGCCCCTCTGTTGGGGAGGCACCATCTCCTAGACAAGCTCAGAAGCTGCGCTTACAGGTGGTGGCTCATTAAGCTAGCAGCCTGCCAAAAAGGCAAGCTCTTGTTCCTTACTTTGGAGTTGTGTGGCCCCTCCCTTCTCTTGTCATCATTTCAGTGCTTATTGGTTTTCTGCCATCTTAGTGTGGTGGACCTTTTTATCGTCTGTTTTTACCAGCTTTCTACTGGAATAGTTTTGTCACTTTCCTGAGTGAGGGGGGTGAGTGCAAGGGCTAGGGCACAGGGGTGAGCAGGGAGAAGCAAAAGATGAAGGGATGCCTCGCATCACACACTATTTTCAGCAAGTGCGAGCCCTTATTTTGGTTCTCCGCTGTCTTCTGAATGTTCTATGTTGCTTGTGGTTTTCCTTTTCCCCTTTCAAAGCCAGCCAGTAGCTGTCAGTAGCTTGCTGGCTGCTGGTCTTGCCTAGCTGTAATGCTGTCTGATATCCAGTGCCGAAGGTGACTCTCTTACTGGGGTGACATCCCAGGCAGCGATAGGACATCTTGGGGACGTTTTGGATGGAGTTTTCTCTCCAAAGGTGCCTGTCTGCAGCCTTGTCTTTATTTGTCTGTCAGCCTGTAAAGAGCCCTGTCAGGTGGTCTTAGACTCAAAAGTTTGCCTGTGTGGTGGGCTCTATCCTGATGTAAGAACGACTTCCTAGAGTGCTGCTCTGGGAAGTGAATTAAAATACCTGACTTCTGAGCATCGCTACTGTTTAACTCTTGATCTTTAACCTCTGACTAAAAGTCATGAGTTGCAAATGCTGGGTAGCACATCGAGTGGTGGGGAACGGAACGGATGGGGTGAGATGTTGTCTGGGGTGTTTCCTTGCATTGGAGGAGACAGAGGAAATAAGTGACATGCTAGCTGTTACTGTGGTTGATAAACCTTTTAACTTCAACCCTAGAGTATCTGACAGCTTGTTTGGATGATACCAGAGAAGTGACAATTACGTTGTCAAATGGGTGAGGAACTAGTCTAAGTCGGGGGAGTTGCTGTGTGTGTGCTAGCATCAGTGAAGATGGTGTTTGGACACTGCTTTGCTAAAAGTAGCAGGGGAGATTTTTAGATGCAGCTAGGCTGCAGAAGCAGCCTTTTTTCCATAGATGTTTAAATTGATCTTATTTTTCCCATAAGAAATATTCCTCTAAAGTGGAAAAACTTTCGGTTTGAAGCCAGGAGCCTTCCTAAGAGCTGTTACGGTTATTAATTGATTTTTCTTCTTGGTGTGATAGGGAAAAGCTAGAATGGTCTTAAATTCAAATAATCCAGGGAAACAACTACTTGAAACCTTTCCTTTGAGTCCATCAAATGCAGAGGAAGGAAAAGATGTCCTTGCTTATTAGCCAGTGTGAATGCAATCACACTATTTCAGCAGCTGCTGGTTTGTTACCACGGATGTCTTTAAAGGAAGTCCTTCCTTGTCTTTGCTGGGTAGTTCTTCTGAATTGAAAGAAGAGGGTTGTTGAGTCTGTAGTTGACTGGTACAGCAGCCTGTCTTATGAGGTGAATGTTGAGAGCAGCTGTTTAAGACAAATATTCCGCAAAGAATAGTTTGAAACAAGAGAAAACAGTAAGACAACCAAACCCCAAAATCGTAAGTTTTAAAGTTTTGGTTTTGAAAGGTTACTTGTAGAGTGTCCTTTTAAAGTATTATCAGCACAGATATTTAAGCACTGCATAGTTTTAGAATTCTTTTTTAAAAAACATCAGAACCCCAGACTGATTTTTCCACCGAGTCAATTCAGTGCTTTATTGCTGTAGTGCAAGAGTCTGCTTCTGCAGGTGCGTAACTCTTCTGCATTTCAGGTTGTTCAGCTGTTTGAAAAGGCAGAAATGAAGGGACAGTCATGTGTTTTTGCTTTCCTTCCATAGAAGAATGGGAAGGATGCTCCTTAACTGGAGGAGGTAGTGGCCAGAGCTAGTCAGCTTAATTGTCATTGATTCTGTCTTCTGATGATAGTCAAATGTGTGTTTTCCAGATGAATTAATTTCCTTCTAGTTAAGATTGTGTACTGCATAAGTTACTGTTTGGAGTGACTTGAATTTTGTCATCAACGTTTTAATTGTTACCTGAGTAACTTTCTGCCAAGATATAGAAAGAGTAGAACGGGGTGGTGTATACTTCTGTTTCTCAAAAATGTGTCTTAAAGTGTGTTTTTTCTGAAGTGATTCTGGTTGTGAGCCTGTTTGTAGAGACACTGAAGAGCTTGTGTTTCACTGAACATAGACTTTGGCCTTGAAGCGCTTTTTTTATGGGCTGCTTAGTGAAGTAATTTTCATGGTGGTTATAAATCCATGAAATATATTACTGTGTTTCTAGGTGAAAAATTTTGTATTATTAAGGATGGTGTTCACTTAAGGCATGACTGAGTTGTTGAATTTGAGGTTGGAAACATTAGCAGGTATGAAAATACCTTAACTGGTGTAGCACTCTCTTGGCTTATTAGCGAGCATAATTTTAATGCTAAAACATACCTTAGGTCTGATTAATCAGTGAATTAACTTGATGTCATAATTGTTGACCTTGCATTGCGCTTGTAGAGACTATGTAAGATGTAAAGCATTATATCCATCTATGTAATGCTAATGCATTACAGGCTAAGAGCAAATGGTCATGGTTAAGTTGGGATTAGAGATCAAAGTTTTGGCCTCCTGCTACTTTCTTCATCCTGAATGGTTCCATTTCATTGGTAGCACCTTTATGGCAGGGACAGTATAATTGTGCCTGAATGCTCTGCTTTCTGGAAAACATAAGGCTCTCTTAAGGTTGAGGATTGGATTAAGAACAAAACAAGTTAATCTTAAAGCTTTGTATTTTAAGAATAGTATTTTTCCTGTTGTTTCACATGCATGGTCAGTGTCAAAGGCCAGAAAATTCTTTTGATGTGACTTACAGACTAGGAAGTGTGTGACATTTCACGGGTTGGGAACTGACATGTTTCTTCTGCATAAATGTTTTATTCCTCACTCTGTACCTGAGCTCCTTAAGTGGTCTGATGAAATAGTGCCAGTGAAATTACCTGAAGTTTTATATTTATAGATGGAAAAGAGAAACCAGACAGTAATGCATTCTTGGAATCTTCATCTGTCTTGGTAATACTGTAGTTGCAGGAAGAGTCATGTGTGCTCAGTCCCTGTGCTTGTTCTCGAGTTTTTCTATTTTCTTGGTAAAGGGATTGGAAATGCGAAGGCTTCCCTGAAGCTTTTTGGTTGCATTGAGGTGGATAAGTGTGGTCTGTCACAGTAGCTTGACTTATTTTGGGTTTTTTCCCGCCTTTTATCTCTGTAATTTATTGAGTTGAAGGGGGAAGGTTTTGTTTTGGCTTAACGTGTGACATTCTCTCACATTTGAGCACGTACTCACATTCTTTCCATCTCTCACAGCTTTGCCATGCACAAGTGGAGGCTGGCATTTAAAGCACCTTTTTTGAGATGTCTGGGCTGCGGCAACAAATGACTGTTTACCCGCCCAGAGCTGTACATAACTGAGGGCTGTGGATTGAACATAACACAGGGGTGGGCTAGTTTTTTGTAAATGCAAATAGTGAAGACACCGTTTACTGAGTTGGCCCATCTCCTTCAGTGCTTATAGTTTGGTTTTGTCCCACAAAACCTCCAGGCGTTCTCCCTAGCTTTCTGGTGAGCTGTTTTGAATGGGAACTGCCTGTTTCTCAGGATGGTAAGTATGGAGTTGTGGGGTGGAGTTGTGGGATGGAGGCTGTTCTGGTTCTCCAACCATTACTATGGCAAATGAGTAGACAGTTAGTATTCCAGTGGTGCTTGTACAGTGCCTACAGCATTATCATCAGGTTCAGACAGCAACAGGTGAAGGGATTTTTTTTTTTAAAGACAATGATCAGAAACCTGGAAAATGCACTTTAAGCCTCGCCAAGGGCTTTGCTTATACACTCCCTTTTTTCTAAGGGATATTGACCTGGTGAAGGTTCAAAGCCACCTAAATGAGGGTTGGCTTTGGCAGGTACGGGGCAGAAGAGTTTGTCTTGCATCCTGAAGAAAAAGAGAGGTAATGTCTAGATGTTCTTTATAATGTAGCTTTCCTGCATGAGAGCGCCACTTTGTCGGTGGACTCTGCTTGGTTTGGTCTTTGGAAAATGTGTGCTTACTTTTGAACAAGCTTTGCAGTTGTTCTTCCAGATAATAAACTGCAAAGAATTGGATGAGTAAAAGGTCTAGGTAATTGCCTTTTTAGTTGAAATCCTGCCTCAAAACAGTTTTTTTTAATCTTCTGCCTAATTTGTTTTAAGGTCTTTGAAGTTGGTTACTATGGCATTAAAAAAATTCAGTTCTGTTAGCTGATCACTCCTTGTCATCATGGAATACTTTCATTTTCTGGATGTTCAGTTTGTCAGTATCCATAGCAGTGTGTTAGGTGAGAGGCAGAGAGCCTCCCTTCCTCAGGTCCCAACTTGCAGCATAATTGCAACCTCTCTTCATCAAGACAGTAGGTCATGAAAACCCATGCTGTTCTCCTGAGCAGAGGTGACATTCGTAAAAACTGTCTCCTGGCACGCTGGTGTCTGAATGCCTGTAGTTCAGAGCTGAGGAATTTCCTTCAGTAGTTGAAGAGGAGTCTGTTTTCTCAGTGCTGTCTTTTTGAGGGTGTAGTGCCTGAATGTATGTTATTTTTTCCTTTGGGTAGGTGTATCTTGTAGCTCTTTCAGTTTTGTGAGCTTAGATTTTGTGCGTTTGCGTTGGAGTGTGTTACTCAGTTGTAATGTCTACAATTTTGGCATTTGATGTCTTTAATATTGTCAGGGCTGTGGCTTGGGACTAATGGTACATATCTACTATCTGTTTTTCCAGGTAGCAACGTAGGGACAAATGAACATGAATCATGCAGGACAGGAATGTTTATGTGCTGCATTTGTAATTATTTGCACCTTTGCCTGAAAGGAGGCATAAGAACTGCTGAGGTGACAAGAAGGTGGTATGTATTGTAATGGGTATCCATGGTTTCTCTGCATGCCTGAAGCATTTTACTCTGTTGCAGTTAGTGGTAGAACTGTGTGCCCTTCTGTGAAAAACTTCTTGTAGTTTCCTCAGTTGATTCTCAGGAGTTTTGAGTGTCTTCTAGAGAAAGCAGCTGGTTCTGTTTATCCAGTGAAGTACTTCTGTGTAACAGGGTAGGTTAATAACAAAGAGCTGTTCCAGGCCTGCTATGCAAAATCATTCTGGCAAATGTGTTGTCTTTTGTTTAAAAAATAATGCCTAGCTTAATCTGGTGGCAAGTTTGCTGTCTAGATCTCTTGAATCTTAATAGAAGGCTCACCCACTTTCATCATGCTCAGTAGTTTGCTGATTGAGACTTTCTTGTCCTGTTAGTGCAGGGTAAAATACTTTCTGCCAAGTGAACTGCCAAACAGACTTGGCAGACTATGCATTCTTTTAAGTGTTGAAGTAATTGCCCTACAAAATGTTTTGCTAGAGTAAAACCAACCAAACAAAAAACCCCAAACAAAAACCCAAACCTGCTTGGCTTGTGGACTTCCTGTAACAGTCCAGGCTTGACTTGAGCTGAGTCAACTTTTGTTAGGCTGTTCTCAGGTGAGTTGAAATAAGATCTGGAAGAAGCTTACAGGAAGCTCTTTCATTATCAAATTGATTTTTTGCTTTATGTCAGTATCTGTGTGGCCTATCTACGTATGTCATAAAATGAGAACAAATGAACCACCTTCAAGTGAAAACCAGTGCAATGCCACAGTGGTCGTAACTTACAACGGGAATTGTGTATGAGCCTGTAGTTCTTTAACTGTGTTCATGGTGATTTAAACACATTTATATTAATATGATCCTCTCATTGTTGAGTTGAGATGGGCTAAGTCAAAATCTGGTCTCCATTGATATAAGGTCCAGAGTAAGTGCAGGTGGAGAGAACCGTTGACTGTGAGTTTTATATGTGTTGTCAAGCATTTTACATTGCTAGTCACATATGATGTGATGTTGACCCTGCTGCTTTTTGATTGTTACTTTTGAACTGATGCTGTGAGCACTGTATTTTTGGTGCTTCAGTATCTGAGACGTGAGTTGTTGGGTCTCCCACCATAGCACAGCTAATCAAACTCATGATGACATCTGTCTTATCTTACTGAAGTCTGTAGAGTCAACTCTGCGTAAGCAACAAGTATGCTGATGCAGTCTTTCATGCTGCCAGTCTTCAGACTGAAGGTTCAGTCTGCTTTTCAGTAAATGTATGTATGTTGTAGGTGGCGTGGAAATGTCTGTGTGTTGTAGTTGCCAATCGGAACTGTGTTCTTAATGAGTAGTGTAGAACGTCTTACAGGAAAATCTTTTTAGTCCAGATGGAACTGGAGAAACTCAGTGTGCTGCAATGGTTTGAATGGGAGAATTTTTATGGCAACCTTAATTATTCATTTTTTTCTGCTTAAAACAGTGAGGTAAATTTTCTGCAACTATCTTTTGATACCAGTTCAGTGCTTCCTGGAGGGAAGTACAGTTCAGAAAATACTTAACAGCAGTTGTTGCTGGAAAACACAGAGCATTTGCAGCAGAAGTCAAAGGTGTTGTGCAGCTAGTAACATGGCTTGCTTTTTTAACTGAAGGTTTCCAGGCAGCGATCCGCAACCATCTTCAGTTATTTTGTTTCTGATTAGTCTTACGAAGCAACATTATTTTCTAAAGTCACAAGAAGAAAAATCTGAAACATTAGTTTATGCTCTAAGTCTTCCCTGCATTTTTTATTAAACTGAGTGCTGGAATGGGATTGCCCTGGTGAATGCTTGTCTCTAGGAAACCCAGGGATAACGGACAACAGCATCATCTGGGAAGGTGTGGTACTAGGGAACATATTTTCCCTGGACTGAGTCACAGCTCTAAAGGTGTATGCTCATTCTAATCTTGCTGTTAATAGCCTTAATTAGAAGTATATGTGCAAAATATGCAGGAGGGATGTGGTTCTGCACTTTCCTCACAGAACACAAGGCCTTTCTGTGTTTTGTATTTTTGCTTCATGACCCTTTACCTGTGCTTTAGCAGGCACATAGTGAACATATAGTGAACCATCACTGGTAATACTCATCTCTGACTGCAGACATAGCAGCAGTGTATAGGGCAGACTTCCCTGGAATAAAGCCATTTGTTCTAGCTCAGGTACTCGGCAGTGTGGCTTGAGCTTGTCCACATGAAAACCCTTCCATGTGCTCTGAGGCTATGTTGGCTTCCTTTCTAGGAGCAGCTCTCAGGTAAAGCCTACACAAAGGGGAAAAGCATACAACAAGCCACAAACTACAGATTTCTTTGTTTTCCTCCCCTCCTCCAGGCATTTCTGAACTCCTCCAGCCTCCTGTTGTATAAAACAATAGCCTAAACTTGTTCTGTTAGGGAAAGTGCTGATGGAATTTAAATTCTTCTCTTTGCAGGTCAGCTTTTCCCTAAGTGATTTCCCCAAATACTTTCCTCCCTTTAGACATTCCAGTGAAATCTGTCATGACTTTGTGATGCCCTCAAAGATTATTTAATAAATGTTATTGTCTAATGTCTTACTTGCTAAGATTCATAGTATCTTAAACTTAAACTTTTCAGAAAATACCTTTTGCAAGTATTCTAAGAACACTTGGAGAGCTCAGGTAGACTCTGTGGTGTTGGCATACAGCTGGGAGGAGTACAGAACCTGGATTTCTCTGTTGTGTAATTAAAGGAGAAGGTGAGAATCAGTGCTCCAGTCACTTTACCTGCTGGTTGCTGGCCCACCACAGCTGTATTATCCAGTGTGTTGTCTGAAGTAGCTTAGGGCAAATGGAAATAGGCAAAAACCTTCCTATGGCTTGGAGTTGTACATCAAGGGTAGCTTTAACATGGCAGCATATTGTTGCATCTTAAAGTGATTTTTGGTCTGTTGGGAGATGGAGTTCCATCTCTGACTTCTGCATTACCTAGTGGGACCACTAGTTTGGAATTGGGCTTCTGTTTAGGAGATCAAAGTTTTGGCTTAAAAAAAAAAAAAAGCCCCTCTGAACCTAATACTGAGCTATTCAAGCAGAATGGTAAAAAAGGAAGATGTTAAAAGCAGCGTAGCAGAGTAGCTTATAGCCTGTTAGGTATTAAAATGTTGGAGAACCTCTGTGTATCTTCGAAACTTTATTGTCTCAAGTTTTAAGGCAGAACATTATTTCGTATACTTTGATTGTTCTGATCTTAAATTGGACCAGAAGAGTTTTTCGAAACTGAACTTTTGTTCTCAGGAACCATTTAAAATAAATTTGTGGAGGCTGGCTGATATTACAATTCACTACCTTGGGGACCGTGTTGCTGAAAGTACTTCTGAACAGCCCTTTTGGGGTTTGGCATGGTTTTCTTTGTTCTTTCTTTGTGTCTTGCATCCTTTTTGTAGCATTAAAAGCCATAAAATAAAATGAATCAGGAGGTCCACTTTGAAAGCTTTCTAAAGTAACGCCTCAGAGCTGTTGAAACATTGCAAGGAGTAAAATTTGGGCAGTGTAAGTACAGTGTTGTTTGCTCCTGTATTTACAGGGTTCATTGTTTTGTTTTGCCCTGTATAATAAGTTAATCAGTTTGGGTCCTATCCCTTGGTAGTACTGTTTTGTGTATGTTTTACTACATGTTCAGACCTGAATCCAGGACTTCAGCAGTGAGCTTCCTTCTGTGTACCCTGGTGAATCTGAAACCATATGGCCGAGTGAGCCACATGAGTTGTCAGTAGATCAGCATCTTTATAGGAAGAGATTGGGGTAGATGCAGAATTGGAACAGCACAGCCACTTCCCAGTCTTGAAGCCACTTGGAAATGAAGGGAAGGATGATGATTTGGCGATTTTTCTTCCTCTCTGCCTCTAGAAGCTGATGTGCAGAAGCTGAGAGGATCCAGTCTCAGGCAGGCAGTGCTCTTTGCCACTGTTTCCCAGCTGGGACTCTTACTTCTCGTGGGACGCTAGAGCAGTAGGCTTGTGTTGAGCATCTGGGCATGTAACCATCCTTAATAGTGAAGGTGGACTTGTTTGCTTGTTTTTTTTTAATGTGGAATTTTTCATACCCCTTATTATTCAAATGTCAAACCAAAGCTATGCTAGCCAAATCATCTTAATTGAGTCTTTCCAGTTGAAGGTACAGGAACTAGCTTGCTCTTGTGTGGAAAGTACTTATCTTCCTAGAAATAGACTGTAGTATTCTAGGATAGGGATAAAAATCACAGAATTGGCCTGATGACAGTGAATACAGTAGCTGGAAAGAATGACTGATTTCAGAGAAGCACATGAAGGGTTTCTATTACAATCTCTTCTTGGATCACATGGCATATTGCTGGGATTTTGACCATGGAAGTATTTATCTTGAAGTTCCAGTGGTTTTGGTTGGAGGCATTAACAGTAGAACGATTGCTGCGTTTCCGTGGAAGAGGTACATGATCAGGTGAATCTTCCAGAATAACAGTGACTTGGAAAGGTGTTCCGGGTAGCGGTGGTAGTTAGCAGACACCTTAGTAAGGCACATCTCGCATCTTGTTCTGAGAATTGCTACAGCTCTGGTGCAAGGGGGAGAAGAACTTCTTCCACATCAGTTGCTGTTCCTGTAGAGCTACCCCTATGGATGCATTCTTAATTTGCAGCCTTGGCTGTTTGTTTTGTCTTACTGGGTTGCTCACATTTGTTCTTTTCTGGGTCTGGCTGTCCAAGCTCAAAAAGGTACTGTAAATCTGACAGGTATCTGAGGTTGATGACATTTTGGGTTGGGGCTGGATGAGAACCTGTGTTATGGTCCTGAGTCACTTTGGGACCTGCTGGTTAAAATAACTGTGCTTTGGTTTCCTCAGCTACAGTACTTGGTGACAATAGAGAATAGTATACAGGCTGAAAGTGTGGGCAAAACAGCGAGTCTGTCTCGGTGCTGTGAACAGAGGTGAGGGTGGTTTTCTGTTTGTGTTGGGTTTTTTCTTGCCTTTCAGCATTACAAGTTCCATAACGTTGAGCTTTGCCTGTATAATCTTGGGAATGAATAGCATCTCTTAATGGTAAGCAAGTTGCACTTTTTTTTTAAACTAGTCTCTCAACTGATTAAGACATAGCTATGTTTGTTCTTCCTTGCAAAAAAAAAAAAAGGAATGTGTTTAACACTTACTGTCAAGACTTGCTGTATCAAAAGATAGCAGTGCACTAGGCGTAGATCTGAGTTACTTGGTGTTTCACATCCTTTCGTACTGTCTGTTGCTTACTAGTCCATGGAAAGTGCTTTGTGAAAAATATGGAAGAGTTTCTTTTGCCTGGAGCATCTCAGAGTCTTAAAAACATTGTGTGGGATTGAAATGTTGCTTCATCCTTCTGGGGCAAATCTGCAACTTGTTTTAGTCCAGAAGGAATTCTAGGACTACAAGAACAGCAATATGCTATTTCTGTAGCAAAATGCCTGAGGCTCTCTTCAAAGAGAAGTGTGGTCTTGAGTAGGATATTACTGCCCTGAAGAGCTTATTTGTTCTTAGATTTGATATTCATGTGCCTGGTAAATACTTGGGATTTGATTGCACTAGGCATTCATCCTTCACGAAAACCGGAACTGCTCCTTTTAATGTGACAGAGACCCTGGGAACAGCTGTGGAGGAGGGAAGGGGAACAGGCTGCTTGTCCTCAAATTCTCTAGATGATGTGTCTCTCAGAGTTTCTCACATATGTTTATGAAGTCATATGTCATCTGCAACAAGCTGTGGATCTGCTTAAGTGTAAGAGCCTGAGGTACCTGTGTGATGAATACCTCTCATGACTTCGGGAATATTGCAGGGCTCTGTCTTGCCCTTGGCTGTAAGACTGTGGACACAGTTGGGTAGTTTTATCAATGAAACTCACTGCTTGCTGTTGAGAAGAAAGTGCTCATTATGGAAAACAACAGATAAAAGTTATCAGAATAACCCTTGCTCTCTGGAGAGCTGCCGGTGCAGTGGAGAGGGAGGCCTGTCTGTCACACTTGCATTTGAATAACATTACATAACATAATATGAAACAATTAAGAATGAAGAGCACAGGAGGACTGCACTTCTAGCCCCTCAGGCTTGCTTTATGTTCAGAGCTTGGTTGTTTGAGTAGGGGGTGTGGGATCTAAATGTAAAATCAAACTTAATAGCTTTAAATCTTTGCATGTGTCAGGCTTGTCCAAGCTTAACTAAATCAAGTGCAGAACTAAAATGATGCACATCTCCTACATGGATGTGTCATAGTTGACTACTTGTCACCTGTGTGATTGGGGCCTAATTTTTTTTATAAGGTGTTTGAATTTTTACAAAATGTCTTCATGAACCTAAGGTGAAATTTCCTCTGAAACATTTAACACATTGTGAGTTATCTGTTGTGGGGTTTTTTTATTTTTTAAAAAAAGACTCCCCAGTTGACTTCATTTAGGCTGTTTGACCATTTACTTAGTATTTACATAGTACCCATGTCCCAAATAGTGATTTTAGTGAGTTTTTCAAATAGTTTATGCTATATATAAACTATATATAGTTTAGGGCAGTGCTAGAGCAGATGAGAGGCAGTGGCTCTGTCTGTGGAATGGCATGAAGGAGTGTGGTGGCCCATCTGACGGAGTACTGAGGTCTACAGCAGGTGGGGAATATATGCTAGAGGTATGTCAACAGTTACAGCTGAATTCCTGCGTGAGGATTCAGGATTTCCCCTAAGGGGAATCAGCATTACCTTGGATTTCTTCAATAGTCTCTTTTTCTTCTGTTTATGGAATAAGCTGGCCTGTCTGGTGACTCTTCATAAATGTTCCAACAGGACAGTTTCTGGATGAGGTGGTCAGCTCTTCTCCCAGGACTGATTTTTCTGGCTAAAATGGTGTGTGTTGAATATAGTTTTCAAGTACGAGATGTAGCTCTTGGACCCTGAGATCTTGCTGCAGTTGATTTACCTTATTTGTTTCCAAGCTGTTTGGCTACAGAGCTTTTCTATGCTTTAATGCTTATTTTTGAAGAAGATATCATCTCGGGGATGTATTTGGCTGGTTTGGGGAAGGAGTGGATAGCATGTGTTTCAACTGGTAGAAAATTTAGTTTGTCCTCTTTAACACTGCACACCATGGTGTTCAATAGTGACAGTAATAGTATGGGCTAATTATATGTACATTTAGGCTTTTGCTGTCTGAACCTAGCATTTTGTTTATTGTGTGTCAGGGGAAGATGATTAAAAGGTTCTAATGAACCTTTCCTGGAGGTTTTTTGTGCTTTTACAAATGCCTTGTTTTGTAAGGTCAGCATTCCCTGGAGGCTTGCATGCCTCAGCTAACCCTTGATATCTAGCTCTTGTCCCACTTTTTATGCTGTCTTTGCGATGCATTAAAACCTCAGCAGAGTACGTCAAGGGAGAGCATTCTCTGAAAAGCCATGTATTGCTTTATTCTGTCATGCTTTGTGATAGTCCTAGGAAGGGAGAGGCTGTAGTGTCGTGGCTTACTGGCTAGGCAAGGCTGCTTCAGGTGCTCAGCGCTCTGGTTAAGAGTCTTGGAGCTGATGGGATAGAGAAAGATGCTCTAAAAGAGCAGGTTAGCGTGATCATCCATACATAGGGTGCTAAAACTGAGGAATGATCTTATGATTATGCACTGCATATTATGCACTGCATGTTATTAACATAAATCACCATGATGGGTAATAGTTGGTGGTCTAGGCAACTGATGAAGTGAGCACTGATTTGACTCACAGAAGCAAATTAAATCCGGGAGTGGTAAGTTTCTAACAGTTGTCTGCTTCACTGCTAAAGGCTGTTGTTGCTGTGGCCAGGGCAGCTGAACAAAACATGCAGCAGTTCTTGTATGGGGAAAACAGGCCCTGGTTTCAGTGTGTTTGGTTGCAAATGATGGTGCTTAGGAGTGGCTTCATGTGTTTGTGGTCCCTGCTCCAGATCATGCTCATCCTTGGAGAGACTTGAACCCTGTCAGCTCATCCAGGTAAAACCTTGGTGGCTGAAGTTGCAAGTCAAGACCCTTTGGAGGAGCTTGATACTAGAGACAGGAGGAGAAAACCTTTCCATTTCATCTAATATACATAGGACAAAGATTTGGTGAACCCTTGATGGGAAAAGATGTCCATATTATGGGGAACTGGGCTTAAAGGTTACATTTTTGCACCTGTGGCACATGGCTGTGTAAATGAATTCAGATTAGATATCTAGGGAGGCTAATGGAAGCATGTTTTAATGAACTCTGTCTAATTACTCTAAGTTCTTGATCAATACCCAGGAGAATTCAAACTACTTGCAGATTGTTTTTTAAAAACTCTGTGCGTACTTGTGCACTCTCTCAAATCTTCAGCATATAATCAAAACAATTGGAGGCATTTGGTTTGCAGAGTTCTGGTTCACCAGGGCTTTATATATTTGGAGGGCATCTGTAAATTAAAGCTGAAGACTCCAGCACTTCTGAGGGTGTTAGTCGTGAATTTTTGATGGGAAGTGCAGATGAATAAATGGGCTTGAGAGAGCACATAGTAGGAGAGAACATGAATTTTTGGAGTAATTTTTTCTGTAACTGTGTAGAAGTGTGTGGGACAATAAGTTAGGTTACTTAAATGTGGTCTGGTTTTTGCTTTAGGGTTGGAACCTGTTTCACATGCTCATGTAGACCAGAGAAGGCAGATGTATGTGGTTTTCTAAAAGAGGGAAAAGTTCTCATAAATACTTACTGGCATATGCATGTTCTTAAATGACCTATATAAGGACCACCTCTTATATTGTCTCAGAAACTTGTTTTTTTCCAGAATATTGTGTATGAATTTCAGTGGACTCAACATTAATGTTAAATGAATGCCAGGCAGGCAGCCTTACCCTTAAGGGATAAAGTACTGTCTTTTAAATTTGTTCATATTAAGGAAGTTGGAATATGTTTAGCCTTTTTTCATTGAGCTAATTAGCAAAACTGTATTGCACGTTCCTAGTTAATGGATTACTGTGTGCAAATGGATGATGAATGCATAACTGAGATTAGGAAAGGTAACCCTTCAGCAAACAGCCTGCAACACCATCTCCTTGAGTTTTGTTTTATAAATTCTTTGCAGTATTCAGTGAGAATAAAGTCTGTCAGGCAGATGGCTTTTATTCTTGTGTATGTTCAACCCATTGCAGCTCCTGATCTCCATTGATAGCAAGCACTGATTGTATCAATGGAAAAGTATCTGTGCTTTGACTCGCATAGCGATGGAATGACTGCACACCAAGGCTTTAGGCCGCCCGTCAGATGCATTAATGCTGTACCACTTGTATAGGAAGAGGGCAATGTGGCAAAGGGGTATGAGAAGCATGTGCCTTGTAAAAAGAAAGTTAGGAGCCTAGTGGTCTCACTAAGGGCATCCCAAGTAGAGTGCTCTCTGTATAAATGAACATCAGGTGGTGCTAACTTAACACCCAAAAACCCCAAGTTGTAGGTCTTGCTGAAGATTATAAACTCACTGCCTCCCTCTGAAATGATTTAGTGGTTAGCGGGCTGACTGAACAGATCCTTTGCCTGGGAGCTTTTCACAGTTGAAACTGGCAAGCAGTTCAAGGAGCCAGTTCCTGAGGTATGAGCAGTCCGCGTAAAGGCTTTTTTATTAGACCCGAAAAATCTGTTAACTTTGTAGAAGCCTTGAGAGGGATGTTGTCACTCTCAGCCACAGAAACCGGAGCCCAGCTGGGTCTTGAACTTTGAAAGAGAGAATTCCCTGGAGCAAGCAGTTGGCAAACAGGGCGAAGAGATAACATGGAACATGGGACTTTCTGAGGGAGAACCCAGCTCTTTCCTCTCTCACAGAAAACCGAAAACACCCTTTTCATAAATTTGAGATCAGCAGTTATGTAATGTTGTGTTAGCACACTGTTTCCCTGAAGTCTTCAGAAAGATCACAAGATTGAAAAATAGCCAACAAACTTTGCACTCCATGTTCCTTCAGAAATGAGTGGGAAAGTTGGAATTTTATGCTTTAATCGTAGAGTTAGCTTTCGATGTTCTCTTATCTTCCATTTAATGTTGTTGCTCTTGTGCCTAAATCTTGTCTGGTTGTTTCATTGTTGATACAGCTCTTGTTTAAAAAAGGAAAAAAAATCCCTGTTATGTTATCAAGAGATTGTTCAAGCATGACTAGAGATAAAATTAACTACAAGTCAGTGCTGTGTGCTCTGAGGAGTGGCTTCAGATGATGGCTTACATTCCTGTACTAAAAATGACCTTAGGCAGTGATATAAAAAGACAGAGGTGGGCAAGGGATATCAACAGGAGTGAGACTTTTCATCCAGTGGTGGATATAAATGGACAAGATCTAACCTTAAGAGCGGGTCAGTGGAAGATGGCTTTTTTTATACGCAGAAGTCTAACAAATAATTACTTGACAGTTACCACTCTTCAGTGCTTTCCTTGCTCATACAAGGTATAGCCGATCTGGCTTGTGACCTTTACAGAGCTTTTTACCAATCAGTGAATGATTGTAATCACAGTGGTTCTTTTTTCCAATCTTGCAGTTAGTCTCTGGGTAGAAGGTGGGGATCAAATACGGACAGGGTTTCTAACTGCTGGGCTTACTGATTATTTTTTTTTAATACCCTTTTCACCTGGTTTCTACTTGGTTGTGCTAAAGCAGAAGAAACTGTTACATGGCTGCAGATCATATCAAAGACTTCAAATATACTGGCAAATCTTTTGAGAACAGGCAAACACGTTCTGTAGTTTTACTGCAGTGAATTCCTAGTGCAGATTCCACGTACTGGCTGAAGGATTTTTCTGCCTGTGTAATTTGGTGTCTGCTTGGATTTCCAATGGTACTGCTATGCGGGTGGAGAAAACATGTGTCTGGCTGATGTTATCCTAAGAAACACGTAGAAAAGGCCATAGCCATGCAGATTTCCTAGGAGCAAAAGTGATGCATTAACAGAGTAATAGTACTGGGTTTTCATCTTTTACTGCTTAATTTTCTGTAGTTCCCTGGCTAATAATATAATGGCATTTTAAGTTTTCCTCAACTTTCTAGGTACTTGAAACAAATGCAAGCTGTTTTTTTGTGGGTCAGCTGCTGGCAATTGTATTTTGTGATGTAAGTATTAGAGGCAACACAGCTGGAGGTCCACAGCTTGGTAGTTGATGGCTGTGTTCAGAAATCTGCTTAATTCTGTGTTAAAATCAGATGTCTGTATGTGTTGCTGTATGCAGACTCCTTTGGAGGCTGTCTCCAAATACTTCAAAAGCTGTTGCTGCTTAAAAATCAAAGAATCTTGCAGCCAGCTGAGCTGATTAAAAAAAAAAAAAAATCCTTTTCTTGATCTTGCAGCAGCTTTACCTTCTCCTGCAAGGATATCCTCAACCACATCTTTGGAGCTTTAGTTCATTCAACTAGAATGCATTTACATGAAATGCCTTCTTTGCTGTTGCTGGTTTACGAAGAGCTTTCTGTGCCACAGCTTGTTGCTGTGTGCTTAGTTATGCTGGTTGAGTTGCTTGCAGGGCTGAGCTGTGAACTGAATTACTGATTGAGCTGGAGGTTGCAGTGTGGCCCCAAACCTTTGATCAACCATTAACTTGAGCAGTGCAGCGCCTCAGACAGCTGCATTTGTGATGGCATTCAGGGTGCCAGTGTGAATAACGAGCTGGAGATGGGTAGTGGATGCATAAAGAGTGGAGCAGGGTAGATCCCTAAGCCCACCTTGAACTGCCATGCTTCAGTGTGTTTGCTCTACAGAGTGGCAGGCAAGGTCTAGCAAGTCCCACAGGCAAAATGGTCGAGGAGCTGGGCAAGCTTGACTTCTTAACCAAGTCTCTCTGGCTTAAGAGTGCCAGTTATAAACATGCAAGATGGACATGAAGCTCAACCTCTGGAAATCTTAAATCAAGTCCACTGGCTATGACTTTGCAATAACAACTGCAAATCGAAAATACAATACAGTGTTAGACAGAGGTGCAGTCTTGCAATAGCATTGCTCTCTGTTTTGAAACCATGTGGCTATTGTCTGATAACTTCAAGTGAACTTGGAGGTTCTGGAGAAAATGAAATGAATTCTCAGAAGTGAGGTGCCCCTGAGTCTCATGTAGGAGAAACAGCATAGGTAGTTCAATTTTATTAGACTTGGCAACACAAGACTCCCTAAAACTAAGCTGAAGGGGCATTTTGTTTAAGCATAATACTGTAAGTATTAGTATATAAAAGCAGAATTGGATGAACATGCAGACTTGAGAGCTGCACAAATTTAACCAGTCACTAAGCTTTCTCTCTGGCATAGTTTACCTATGCTTTCCTTTCAGACTTAATTCTGTTTAATTTTTTACTGTGGTAAAAGGATACTTTCTAGTTAGACTCATTTGCTGGTATTTTCTCTAGCGTTGCTCAGACTTACTGGTTTTGTTTTGCAAGGCTCAAAAGATGTCTAATCTTAAACCAGTTTTAGTGATCTGAGGTATGCATGTATTGAAATGGATGCTCCCAGTCAAGAAAAGGAGCACCTTTATTTACAGGTGTGTCCCAGATGGAAATGTGTTTAAAAGGGATATAGACTCTATGGAAATGCTTCGTTGTCCTTTCTAGTCAATACAGGAAGGTTGTCTGGTGCAATTTTCTGGTGATCTGTTTCTAATTAACATGCAAATCAACTGCTTGGTGCTGGAGATCGGGATTGCAAATACGAAGTGCTAATATGTGTTAGGCTGGGAAATCCCTGGCATCTGTGAAAGCTCCAGCACTGCCTACCTCTACGTTTGCTGCTGGGTGCGGAGTGGTTCCCTCTGGAGGAAGAGAGCTACTGCAGCCTGCTATCAATGGCTCCTTTGTTTCACTTTAAAGAGAACCGGTTTTATTTTTTGATGTTAATGCTTGCTGCCCCTCGCAGGGAGTCATTTGAATGCATTTTACAGCCTGGTTCACCAAAACTGGCTGTTGTGAAAATGAGCAAGATGGGCTACTTCAAATATTTTCCTGGAGGAATTGAACTGTTTCGTGAAGTACCTTATTTCTTCATACTAGTGTTGCAGATGCCAACTAAATGAAGAAATTAGCGTATTTGTTAATGCTTCTCGTCACTTAAATTAGTTTTCTGTTATATGCTGCTGTAAAATTTATATTTAGAAAGCGGCTTTGATCTAACAGGTAGAAATACTTAATTTTGTAAAGGGCTGGTCAAAAAGTGAGGTTGTACCTTTGTCCTTGAGGCATCTGCTTATTTTGATGTCACAAAATAGCTTATCTTTCCTCTTCAGCGTTTTTGTGCCAACATTCCCTATTACCAATGGCTGTAACAGCTGACTTAGTAACGCATTTTCACACAAGCTGTATTAAGGTACAATAAAAGCCCGCTTGATTTTTGGACTGCAGCTTGTTTCTAGTGCTGACTATTAAGGGAAAATCTTTTGTGCAAACTGAGCAAACTTGAAATGGAAAAAATGAAGCAAATAAGTGCTCAAAAGCCCTTTTCTTCTCCAAAATGCATCTATGACTTAAGCTTTGTAAGAGAATTATGTTGAAACATCAAACTGTCAACAAAACTGGGTATATTTTAAAGTGCAGGAAAAAAGACTTTTAGTTTTGTAAGTCTGTTAATAACCAAATGGTTTGGTTGCAGACGGAGTCAGCTCTGCTTGCTCGGCTTCCTGTAGCACGTTGTCACCCGGTCCCCTGTGAGCTGTCTCCAGCAAAGGTGGGGGGGCTGTGCCTGGTCAGCAGTAGCAACTTGCTCTGTCCTAAATGGCACTGAACTGCACCAGCAAAAGGAGGCTGGAAGTGAACCTGCCAGAAATTAACTAGGTTGGGGCAATGTAGTAACAAAATTAGTTTTGTAAAAAAATTGTAGCTTAAATTAGCATGGAGACTGTTAATGAGCCTAATTAAAAGGAAAGACTTCTGAAAAACCAGCATGAGTGACTTAAATTCAGGAGTGTTCTTGCACAGACTGTGCTTTTCCTTTTTTTTTTCTCAGAAAGACTTAAGTCTGCCTTGCAAGAATTAAAGTATTTCAGCAGACTGCCTACCAGTGCCTTATGTTACAGTGCTGCTGTGTAAAACCTGAACACTGAACACTTTTCCTGGCTCTCCTGTCTTTACAGTGTAAAGCCTCACTCTGCTAACCCTACTTCCACTGAAACTTTAAATAGAAGATGAGGAAGAAGGATCAAGTCTTCAGTTCGAATAATTGATGGATTCACTCTGATGTGCTTATCTCCAAGGGCAGTGAGAACTGGCTTCTAGTGGTGAGCCCCACCTGTGTTAGTAAGATCTCGCTCGTTCTGACAAGGTTTCCTGCTGCACAGCAGGGTCATTGAAGGAGGCTGTCTTCCAGAAATGTGTGGGAAGCTACCTGGGTGTCTTGGAGAGGGTGACTTACTGCAAAAAGTCAGCAAATGTAGTGCCAAATCTGTACAGTCGCCTGCTCTGGTTTTGAAGCAATTTTTTTTAAATTTGCTATTCCACATGTTTGGTACTTCCATGTGGAATCTCTTGCTCCAGTTTTGAAGTTGAACTGAGCACTTGTGATAACTTGCTGAGCCAAAAATAGCACAGTTAGTGTTTGTCCTCTTAGACTGGACAAATTGTGTTGCACCCACCTCCCCCTTCCGTAAAAGCAAACCACAGTTAGTCTTAGTTTGCAGAAACAATTTTTATTTATGTAGCTGTGGAGCTCTCATCCACCTGTTGCTGCAGATGCTGTGTTCAGGAGGTTATCTCTGTTCGGCTGCTCTTTAGGAATAGGAGGCTGGGATCAGTCAAGGACAGTTCACTGGAAAGCATGAGAGAAGAATATATGCTTTAATAATATGTTTTCTTTCCAGTTTTGCAAGAACAAGTGGAACCACTTAGCTTTCGAAAGGCGGTTGTCTTGTGCAGTAACAATTGGGTACTTGAGGACATAGGGCCGCCATCAGGTCATGGGGCAGCATCGCTTGTACTCTGAGAAGCAGGTTTGCAAGTTCAAGTGGGTAGAAGCATTATATGTCTTAAATTACTTGCAAGTGTGTGAATCTGTGGGAAACTACAGTGCTAGCACTTCTGCTAACAAGCCTAGGAGCTTAGTCAGAGCAAGACAGCTTTTCTTGCAGTGGTTTGAGTTGGGTTTGGTTATAGGGGCTCCCTTGTGGTTTTTGCATGTCTACTAACAATGTGGTAGTTGCCTGCAAAATGCTAGATTTGCAAGTCTTGGCTTCTAAGAGGTAATCACAACTACAACTGGTAAGGAACAAATCAGATTTTTTTTCAGAGAAGTATAGTGCATCTAGCACAGGAAGGTGTGTGCAGTGTGGTGAAGACTTCTGAATATTCAAGTCCCGAGACTTCCTGATATTAACCTATAATTCATTCTCATTTCTCATCCAGTTTGACTAAAGAATTGGCAACTGCTCTGTCATGGTGGGAATTTTTTTTTAATAAAAATTACCCTTTTGACAGTCAGCCAAGCTGTTCTGTCAGCCTGCAAGTGTAACTTCCTTGCAGGCTTATGCCCTTTTTTGGTCTCTTGGGGTAAGAGCTGCTCCCAGGACTGGTAACATTTGGATTGGTAATCTCGCTGGTCCTGTAGAGAGAGAATATAGAGATTTTTTTGCTAGCTTCTGGCCTGCTTTCAGGTTGAGCTGGGCCTGGGGATTGCTTTTGAGGGAGCAGGTCCATGATAGGTCAGGTTGACCTAAGTTAATTTTGCACTTTTCCTGTGTCATCTATCCCTCCAGCAGCACTGACCCTGGAGGCTGTTGTGAGTGGCTTCAGCGCAGTGGAGAGCAGGAAACTAGGAGAAAACTCCTTACAGAAGTTCTTGAGGAGAAGTAAGGAAGGTGGTTTGGGGGTTTTGGGATTTCCATCCCCCACCCCCAGTCAACTGATGCATGTTATAATTCACCAACTATTCATCTGCTTCCAGAGTTCTGATAGACTTTGCTTAAGTACACCGAAAAAATGCCAAAACTTTTGCATTGCATCTGTATTACAAATAGCAAAACTTTTTATCGCTGAGAAGCATTAGATAGACGTTTAATTGTATTGCCCCTCTGTGCATCATGGTAGTGATTCTTCTGTTGCCCTCTGTTAAATGCAGGTAACAGTGAAATGTCAGTACTTCAACAGCTTCAGAGATGTGAAGACGATAGGCTTGTCCTAAGTGGGGATTCTTTGCAGTACAGTTACACCGCTGTAGTTGTGTGTAATACTTAATGAGTGTTTTATTTTGGAGTTAATTGTTTTAGCTCATCCTTTTCCCAAGACAGACCATAAACAAGGAGAAGGTTTCTTGTGCAGAAACAGGTTAAAATTAAAGTTACTCTGCAGTATCTTCTCTTCTTGACTTCGGTGTTAAGACTCGTTTGGTAATTTGCTAGATTATCCATTATAAATATATCCTTGTTAATCTGGTTGCCTCAGGTGACCTGGTAGATGCTGTGTTATAATTAGAAATGTAAACTTGAATTTACTAAATTCAATTTTGTGGGCTTCAGGAAGCCTGAAAATGTTGCTTTTGGAATGCCTGGCCTGTGATTAAATGAAAATTGTCTGAACATGGAAGCTCTTAATTTGCTCTAAGACTTTTCAGTCCTTGCTTCTTGTTTTCGAGGGCAATGAGGATGAAGCTAATATTGTTGCTTTGACCTCTAGATGGTCTGGGCAAAGAACAGTGGACCGCTCATGTTGGTGCCAAGCCTGGTACTCACCATGAGGTACCTATTTTTAAAAAGCAGCTGGTAATAATGTACACAAAGAAAAGAAAAAAATCTTGCTGTGTAAAGTTGTGTGTCTTCCTTATTGTGCCATCTGAGTTCAAATGTACCTATAGAAAGCTTTGTGCAATAACGTTCCATTTATTGGAGGGTTGGGAAATCCTGAAGTGTTGCATCTGAATGCTGGACGGTCATGGGAGAAGATTTTGCTCTTGATTCCTTCTCCATCTGCTCTTGCTTTTTAGATGCCTCAAACTCTTTGTTGTGTCACATTTGGGCTCATGCCCGCATGATGCCAAGGAGCTTTGAATGCTCACTTGCAGTACATATTTTGCTAAGATTTAATTTTCAATTAAAAAAAAAAGTATGTGTCTAATAAGAGGTACTATCAGTTGCTACTGTGTCAGGTATTCTTTCTTCAGACACACCTATCAGGAATTCTCCTGCCTCTCCGTGTTACTTGGAAATATCTGACTTGTTTCTGGAGATCTGTTTGTTGCATTGAATACCTCTGGAATTCTGTGTTTTATTGTTCCTTAGAAATTGTCATGGGACAATCCTGCCTCCAGCCTCTTCTCTACTCTGTATTATATGGTAATCCAAAAATGCACAGAAAAATTATTCGTTGTCCTGGTGGGTAAATTTTTAAGTTTTCTTTTCCTTTTGTATGGAGATTGACAAGCTTTTTCACCTAGCAGAGTTAATTCTCCCCCTGAGCAATACTCTTCAAGGCTAGTGAAAGACATTGTGGGAGACCAGATAGGTGATTTTGGTTGCAGTGTTGACCTATGCTTGAAGCATTCAGCTCTTACCTTGCTGTTGCAAAAGTTGCACTACCCAAACTTTTTTTTCTTATCACTCAGCTAGAAGTCTGCATGCAGGGGATTTAAATGCTTGCAATGGGTGGAAAACTGCTTACCTGAGGGTACTGTTGTCAGCTTTTCCCCAGCATGTCCCCAGAAGTATGCTACTGCCTTATTGTGGGCATGAAAACTACATTGTGTTCCCATGCCGCTTGGATAAGAACAGGTCAGACTTTTAAAGTCATATTCTCAAGTGTTATCTGCTGGGGAAAACATGTTTATTCTGCTTATTCATCAGGACAAAATAATCTCCCCATGTTTCCAGGTTCTGCAGTGAGGACTGTCTGGGCTTTGCCATCAGCATACTCGAAGTAATACTGAAAACTAGATCTAATCTGTTGGGCATTTTTCTGCCTGTAGAGACCAGAGGTTTATAGCTTCCTGTGTATTTCTTCAGCCACAATGGGGCTTCAGATGGTAGGAAAACCTTGCTTTAGTGTGTAGCTTCAAATAGGTTAACAGTGCATAACTTATATACAGACCACCACCAGTAGCCAGAGACTAGAATAAAGTATTTTCTATCAGGTGGCAATTGTTGTCTGCTATATGCTTAAACTCTGAAGTTCTCTTTTAGATATAATTGAAAATTCAAGTTAGGCAAGAAGGTATAGTGCTGCCTGTGTACTTGCCCGCAGTGCTTCCAGCCTGCCCTGCCTGGTTGCAGGTGGCTGGCTTTTAGGTCTGTATTCCTAAACCCTACAATTGATTTTGCTGCCTGTCAGAAATATCAGGAGAAAAAATAACTAGAGCAGTTGAATTGTTGATTAAATTCCCGTATTTTGACAGATGAAAATTGTACAGCAGTGATGCTGGTGGTGGTACTGTGTGCAGCGGTGTGCTGTGTGTTGGTATAGAGCTGTCTGCAGCGACTGTGTAATGTGGCAGCTTATTGCTTTTCTCCCCTCTCCCTCCCTGCCCTTTTATTTTCTCTGTCGTTATTAGCAGAGAAGCTGTAGGTGTGCTCAGTCTTTTTAATTGCAGTTTGTCTTTATTCATAGCTTTTTAAGTAGGAGTTATGGAAACAGTAATTGGAAGGATTTGTGGGTAGGTGTCTGGCTCTCCTGCATACTAGTAAGACATCTTTCTACTAACGTTGCTTTCCAGAAAGCTCTTCAAGCTCACTTTTAAAATCCAGCATCAAACCCGTCTTTTTTTAAAAGTTGCTCATCTATGCAAAGCTAGTCAGCTATAACTTCTTCCTTTGGCTTAAGGGAAACTGTTACTGATCTGGCTGCTTACCGTGTTACCACTTTAAATCCCCTGAATTACCATTACGGTCAGAATTTTCAAGCAAAATGCTTGGCTTTACAGCTCTATATAGCTATTGAGATGAGCAGTTCAAGCTGAAAAACCCTAGTGCCTTTTGGAAAGGAGCTCTCAAAAATACCAAATGCATTAAAAGCCAAGCCTCTGTGGCAGAGAAGACCAGTACCTATGGAAAAGCGTGCTGCAGTTCAGTGCCCCAGGCTTCTCCCAGGAACAAGGTTAACTTAAACCCTTATTGTAAGGAAGCACAGAGCTTAAATAAGAGGATGTATGTACAGTTTTCTTTGTTTAAATCCTTTAATCAATATGGTGAACTGAAGAAAGGTACTTGGCTTGGTCCTATAACGGCTTTTGTTTACATGTTCTGAAGGCAAGCAGACTTTTTATTTGGTAGTTTGTTACTAATCCCATGGAAACCTTGCCTTAGCAGTGACTGTAAAGACTTACTCATGTTGATTTTTCTGTTGAACAAAATCCAAGTGATTTTATCCAGGGTTAAAATAAACATTAGCGTTTGCTTTTCTTCCAGTTATATAAAGAAAACATTATGATTCATCAGGTGAAAAGTCTGCGGCTGTATACAGTACCATGCTGGTCCTGCGCTTTTGAAGAAATTATGCCCAAGCAAAGGAGGAGAAAAAGCATTTAAATTGGATTGTGTTTTATATCTAGTCTCTTAAAGACTTGCGGCTTGCATCTGCCTCTCCCCTGTATTCTGTATGCAGATTCCTAAATAGCCCAAGTGTGCCATGTGCTACGAATCAGGCCTGCCAGTGGGTTGATGACTCATTTTCTTATTGGTGCAGATGTGTACAGTAAATGTTTCTGGATAACTTTTCACATGAAATGCAGCTTCCCTGTGAGAAATGAACAGAGAGCAATCACTTTCATTTGGTGGGCACAAATACTTGGTACTGAAGAAAGGCTTTTCTCACTGAAGACCACATGGTTAGCTCCTAGCAAAAGGGTAAGTCTTGGAAACTGCTGTGTGGTGCTGCTTTGAGGTTTTTTGGTTGTATTTTGTTATCTTGCTTCTCTGTCAAGCTTGAAAACAAGCTGCCATTTATACCAGCACAATTCTTTAGGTAAATGCTCTAAGCATTTATTTGATCAAGTATGTCATGCTTTTCAGTAAGACTTCTTTTGAATGGTGTGCTCTACCTTTTGGCCGGAATGAAGCGCTGCTGTGTGTTTCACATCAGTAAAGGCGTTAATACTGTAGGCTTGCTGAAAATCTGTTTCATACACTTGCGCATATAAAATCTAGGTGTGCGTTGCTGAAGTATGGTGTTTCTGATTTTGATGCTGGTGCTGAGGTCTGCGACAGAGCGCTGCGCCTAGCAGCTGTAGTGTGAGTCACTGGCCTTTACTTGCTGAGACATTTATAACTTGGTTTACTGTTGTGATGTATCATCTGTCTGAATGCAGAATGCCTAACGACATTGCGAATCAGCTGATTTCATCTTGTCTTTCTGGTGCTCTCCCAACACCTGCAGCCACTCATGCAATGAGTCTCC